>NW_021635445.1:600000-614295 GCF_004799145.2 Neltuma alba | reverse complement strand
TTCTCGACTAGCCCCTCTTCCAAGCCTATTGATAACCCACCAGGCTACGACCTATCTTATCTTTTTATTATATATATTTCTAGGACCGGGAAATCGGGACAGAGAACACCTAAGAGCAGTCTTTCTCTCCACCAGAAACCAACCATAGGTCAACCTAAGGAAATCTAAGGCGAAGGTCCTAGGAAAACTACTTCTTCAACAGGAGCAAAGAGAACAAGAGCAGCTTTCCTCCCCGAGGGTCACTGTTTACTACGCTTCCCATTTCGAAAGATGAGTTCCCAGATACCGCACCACTATTCTATTAGTATACCTTCCCGCGCTAAGTTGTTCCAATCTCTGTACTAAGTAACTGAACTCGGCAGTGCTGCTATGAGCTAGATTTGTGCGTACAAGGGTAAAGAAGCATTCTCACATGGCTTTGGTGACAACGTAGTGGGGTTGCATGGTTAAAAGAAAATGGGTCCCAATCCAAGCACCCCTCTTTATGGGTAAAGAAAAAAAACGATAACGCGGCCGTTAATATTTTTTTTTGTGGGATACCTTAAGAATTAATATGCAACTTTATTGTTGTAACGTGCTGTACCTCGGGTCGTTGGGCAGCTAGATCCTTAATTTCATGCCATCATCCACTTTATCGGCTACTTACTCTCCAACCCTCCTCTCTGCTTTTTCTAGGTCCTTTCCTCACTGAGGACCATGGGCCAAAAGCTTACCTCTGATTCCGGGCAATCGTAAGCCAAATCAAATAGGGCATCCAGGCATAGAACTGGTCCGTCAGGGAAAAATGAAGTCGATCTATCTAACGATCTCATCCACTTGCAAAAAGAGCTATAGTTAAAGTATCTACTGGGACCAATCGGCGGCACAGCTAGCATTTCGTACAGATGGACACAGATTACTAGTACCAGGTACAGATAGAGATTTCACTAGCACCTGTTTTTTACCTATAGCTATAAGCGGGGGAAGCTGAAGCTAGATCTGTCACGTATGAAGGAAAGAAGGACGTTAGATACCTCTTGGGCGTTGATAGGAGACCTGATCATACTCTTTACTCTCATCAATAGTGACGTTATGATTGTCGTTATTCTATTCCGATGGATTTACTGGTGCCCCAAACTCCTCTCTTTGGCTTATATCCATAGTCTGACCCGACCTCCTCGGAGAGGCTTTGAATGATTAAAACGAGCTTTTCACTCGAAAAAGAAGGAGAGTTGAACTTGTTGCATGCATCCTCTACTATGAAAGCTTACCTGGAATAAGGAAGAAAACCCTGATCATCCGCTTTAGCATAATTTCGTTTAAAGCATTTTTGAACTCGTTTAAGGAATTGATTGAGATGATCCGAATCAGCAACGGCATCCATATTTTATTTATGTATGTCAATATGAACTTCGATGGATTGATTTGTTGGTACTGCCTCAGCATAGGAAAAGGGAAAAGGACTGGTTGTTTCAAGCTACGAAGTCCGGTGAATCACGAGAGGAGATGCTTCTGAAAGTGCTGTTGGTGAGGCCATTTGAATTAGATTAGTCGACCCGCTAGCGAAAACAAGGAGATTTATTTGGCCGCCGGGCCCAGATACAGGTGTTCCGGTCACAAGGGCTTCACATCGCATCGAACTAGGTGAGTGAACAGGGAACTAGCACTGCACAAATAGACGTGACTAATGCAATAAGTAGACAAAGAGCGTCTCGTGTAGATGGTTGTTTTCGTTTCGAAACCATGAACACATAGTCAAGATTGCAGTCCCCGCTAAAGCAATTGGTCTATATTCAAAAATAACATCTGCGCATATTCGCAGGAGTAGTTCGCCTGACTCTACACCTGCTGCACGCACGGGTCTCCGCCCGCTTCCTTCTTATAGTAAGCATGACTTGCTTTTCTTTTTGTCGAGTCTCTGCTTCTGCCAATCCCAATCTGTTTGTACTCACCGCATTTTTTTACTCAAATCTGAATATTCGAAACTCATATATATATATATTCTATATTGTTATAACATCTGCTTCATCTCCCACACCGGTTAGCAACCTAGAAAAAAGTGCAACTAAAGCGGGAAGGAGATCCATTCCATCCCACTTCCAATGCCAAGTCTTAAGTCCCATCTAAAGCTAAGGACTACTCCGTGCTGAGGCCCTGTCACTTTAACAAGACAAAGACGGCTACCTTCCCCCAAGCGTCCTTTTATTAGGTCGGCATTTGGCTTATTATTTAGAATATGTATCTTGCCATGTCTGCTCCGTCTGCTGGTATAACATAGATGTCTTCTATGGCAATAGCCAATCAAGAAGCCAAAGCAGGAGCCAAGCCAGCATACCGGGCGAGGAAGAATGAATTCAATCTTTTGCTCTTCGAGAACTCAAAACGAGTGGGATTTGACTTACCTTCCTTCTTGCCTATTCGATAGGAGCTTGCATTCTCTGCATCTAAAGGGGGAGTTCTTTTATATTAAAGAATAGTTGGCATCAGTGTTATCACTGCATCTATGAATCCAACCTTCCCTCACAGTGGGAAGGGATAAACGCCGATTCCTCCTTGCAATGGTTATTTCGGATTCTGTAAGAGCGAATTCTAAGGTACAAAAAGGCTATGAAGATTGTATGCTTTCCTTTACCACCTTCAAGCTTGAAGGTTCGCGAAAGCAGTTCGGTGATTGCAAAGTACTCAATCAGGCCCTATCTCCTACGCTACCATCTGTCTTCGATTAGAAAATGGATAGTTAGAGGGAATCAGTGACCAGACCCGCAGGACTGGAATTCTTAAAAAGAAGGAATGTCTCGCTTTTCCTATTCTAGTGCAGGTTCTTGCTCGGTATAAATCGCTTCACTTTGAGTTGGCTTGGCCCGCGCCTTGACAAGACGGTTGTCCCTCCTTCTACCCGTAGAGAGAGCCGGAGTTACGCCTTTGTATGACGGATTGATTGATAGTTGGATCAATAATGTTTAGTTTAATTTAAGATCGGCATACCCCATGAAGAATTCGATGACAGGCCTTCGCTGCAAAAGATCCCGGAATTGGTAGATTCGGAATCGGCTGGATTGGAGGGATCCGGAGCCACAAGGATCCTTCAACGAGTTTGAAACTCTTTTGATTCCAGGCGGCCGGCCCCTTTCTATGGAATTTTCTATAAGTAAAGCTTGTCGACTATACATAAAGAAGGCCGCTTCGAACTTGTGATTTCGAGAACCCGAAAAGCTTCTACAGCTAGAGGGCGGGTCTAGCAGAAAGCGAGGAGCTCGCAACAGCTAAATCACGATCTCCGGACGAGCTCATAGTGACATGAGGCTGCCTCTTTTCAATGCTGGAAGTGAAGCGAACATTGCAGGAGCTATCTATTCCATCGGGGAGATGGCAAGCGGAACGCACCCAAAGTCATAGGCAATGACTTTTCCGAGCTACCACATTCACGCATGCCGCGGAAGATCATATGCAGTTTCCCCGATCTACCTGTTCAAGCGAGCGCTTGCAAACGGCCAGGACGTACATCGTACAAGATGTCGCTCACTTCCTTTAGGAGGAGGGATCGGAGTCAACCTTACTCCCCTCATTTGCATTTGAGTTGGAGGGCTTACGCCTTTACCACTATGCATAGGGTTTCACCTCTCCTGGACGAACAATCGAGAAAGGAGCATTTCCCTCTCCCCCGCCCCGGTATTTTTGAAACATAAGAAGAGCCTTACTTTCTATTATATTAGTAAAGCGCTAGCTAGCGCCCAACCTAATAAAGGAGCCTTGATGCGGTTTGATAAAGGCGCTTTTAAGCCCTTTTGCTTGCTGCGAAATGCCCCATTCTCCCGCCCCCCTAGAATTGGATTTTTTCTCGCCATTCCCCCTTCGAAGGTGTATTCGTCCCCTTTCGCCGCCCCATTGTCTGGGCTCTTCTTCAAAAATCGGACATCGCGAAAGCGTACGCTTCCCTTTTTCGAGTTCTTGATAACGAGGGGCCAAGCTACATAATCAGGAGGGTCTGGCGATCCGCTTCGATGGAGGGAGAATGCCCGCCAAAGTGTGCTTTATTGAAAAGGGGATATGATACGGGGCCTTGCTGGGGAACTTATCCCCTAACTTTCTTCGGTTTGGTCAGAGGGGCGAGCGCATAGTTTAGTAAGGACAGTTGCTTTCCCGAGAGGGCTCCCTCATCCATTTCTAGGCTAAAAAAAAAAGGAGATCAGATCTTGTCTTCCGGCTGAAAAGCCTTCTTCTTCCTTCCAACCTTGACCGCCTCTCTTGAATTGAATTTCCATTCTTCGAAATCCCCCTCTTCTATGAAGGCAGTCGAGGGAAGCGGGTGAGGGGGTGCGCTGCTAAGGCCCGGGGAGCAGAATCGAGTCAAACTGTGAAAAGTATTGGCATTCAGTTAGTTAGCACTACCTTCTTAGACAAATAAGTAGGGCTTTCTCTTCTTCGACTTACAATTAAATGTCTTACGCATCCTGCCTCATTGGCATTCTATTAAGGTGCAGTAAATAAGTAAGAAAGTAAAACAGTAAAAGTAAAAGCTCAAGCCTACACAGTCAATGAAGGAGCACTAGCGTGAAAGGAAAGGCAGGCTACCTACTTTATATACGATTACGAAAGGATATTCTATCCAGCCAACAAAAGACGGAAGAATGCACCCGCCCTCTCCCTTGTGCTACTCCTACTCCTGTGCTATTCAATCAATGCTTTCGGGAAGCCAAGCCTCCGAACTTTTAGCTAGCGCTATTCCATTCAGTCCGGAGCCCAAAGAAGCGTAGGGAGGAGAGGGCCTAGTAGGGCAAGGGAGTACACTATATCCTATGGGAAGATACCGGCAATACCAAGACTTAGCTTACAGCCCAAGCAAAGTAGGCGCATTAAACTCATTAGAATATCCAATTTTGGGATGCTTCAGGAGTGCCATAAAAAAGATATCCATTAGAATCCTTGCTTCCTCTAAACCTATAGAGAAGACAAGCAGACGAGAAGCTACAACCGATAGGCTCTTCCGTCTTCGTCTTGTCTTAGAGTAGGAACTACATTCGCCTAGCTACAGGCTAGATCGATATAATGAGTTCTATCTTATTCTAGCTTGTTCGAACCCCTACAGGAGCCACATCTAGCTCTATGAATCAAACTCTTCCTTAGATCACTAGAAGAGAAACTATCCTTTCGACTAGCTACCTGTATGGAGCAACAGCAAGATCTAATATATTCTTATCTAGCCTAGCGTGCTATAAACCTTAGGAACTACCAGTAAAGAGAAAGCTTAGAGAGCTTGCAAGTAAGGAAAGGAGAAAGACTGACTATCAGCGGCTAGCTACAGGAAAGAGATTCATAGAGATAATTGGTTATCATTTATCCTTTTGATCTTCGACCATCCTACAGGAAAAGGGGGGACTCATCCATCGTACATGATCTGATACTCAGGATTCTGTGCTAAGGGTCTGGGGGCTGTTAAAGAAGTCTCGTTGCTATCTCTGGGTTGACATAGTCTCTCCTCACGACGGTCTGCTAATAGACCTCGTTGAATCCATTTCTGAAGTGTCGCAGCCTTTCCTTTGAGATTGCCAATCAATGCACTGACATCAAACATAAGAGATGAGGTATTGTCGCCCAACTCCCATAATCTCCACAGCGTTTTTACAGCCTGATCTCTATCTGAAGAAGGAATTTCGCTCACAGCCAGCCGAGCAGAAGTCTCAAGTTCAGTACCCTTCGTGTTTGGAATGTCTGGAATATAAGATACCTCACGACCAGACGCTGGTGATTTGTCTTTGTGCTGAGATGCGGTCTCTACAACAGTTCCATGTTCTGACATCAGCAGTTGTTGCTAGTTTGGAAGGAGTCACTATTACCTCTAGTGTGTTGTTCAATAGAGATAAAGGCTGGAAATCCCTTTCTGGACTCTGTTCTGAAGCAGTTACTTGTGAGGAGACCCTTATCCCGCATGGAAACATGAGAAGAAAAGAAAGAATGAACATATGGGCGTTAAGCATTGTGAAGAGTTTTGTTAGAGTTCAATAGCTGGGAATAAGGCTTGCCTTTCGTAAGTCCAATACCATGATTTTAGAGGAGTCTATACTTGGAGGAAGCTCTTGGTAGTGGATTTCAGGCTGCAGGCTGATTATTCTGAGCTTCTTTAAGATGTCTAATGACTTCTTCGTGGGACGGAATATTAATTACGCCTGAAATTAGGATGAGGAAATAGAAAATGTTGTGAATAGCCAGAGGTCAAATATTCATGAGAGTTGTTCGATAGAGATTGACCTTGTTCTTCTTGATTCTGCTGTTCCTTCTCACTTCCCAGAGCCTGAGGTGTCGATACTGGCAGAGACTTTAACTGAGTGGCATCTTCTTTGTTCGCTTGAAGGGAGATAGGTACCCCATCTCCCTGGTCCTTTTCTTGGCCATCTTGCTGCTCAGGAACCCAGGTCACAGAGCCAGTGGCCTCAGGATCATCATAATGAGGCAGTGACTCAGTCTCAAAGGAGGACAAGTCATCTACGGTAAATAGGAGAACGAACTCACTATCTGATCCCTCAGCGCCTGAATCTCCTGCTGCTGACTGGCTATCAACGCCTGCATCCGAGACTGCTCTGTCCTGGTGATCAAAACCTGATTGGGGCGTATGTGATGCTGCAAGGTAAAACAAAGGTAGAAAGTCAGCACAAGTTCAGCAAGATTCTATCAAGGAATATAAAAAGGGAAAGAAGATTTACCAGCCAGTGGTCAAGTACCTTGCCCCCGACCATCATACCACCAAGGACAGGGGTGACATCCACAATGAAGCCAATGGAGATGCTCCTGAAAGTGAGGTAATCCATATCCGCTGCCTGAAGTCTCTCCTCAAGAGGTCGATCATCCATAGCAGGAATGGACCTAAAAAGTAAAGTCATATGAGTAGGAGGATCAATCGGCACTCGGACGACTCCATCAATCTGACGAGTGAACCGCTCTCCCAGATAATACTCCCAGCTCTCAGGGCCGAAAAGAAGAAGTCTGCGCCTAGAGAGAGAGAAAGCATCTGTCGCCTCAGGAGTATGGAAATACTTACTCCCAACAAACATAAGGAGTCAAAGAGAGCTACACGAGCAGAACTTCTCAAGTCAGCCTCACAACAAAAGGATAGGAATCCGCTTCTAAGGTTGTCTGTCACAAGAGGACTACTCTTTGATCTCTCTCCTACGCTCTTCGATAGCTGCTTGGCTTACAGGAACTACCTTCTTCCTAGATCTTCTTTCTTATTAGTTGTTCTATCTTGATCTAAAACTACTAGTAGGAACAAAGCTACCATCAAAGACATTCTTAGCAGGCCTAGCTTGATAGAAACCTAAAGTAGCTACATCCAGCTCTATGAAAAAAATCCCTCCTTAGATCACTAGAAGAGAGACAGGAAGGAATAATAGCCAAGAGGAAATGAATTCATTTCATTTCAAAATCCGTCAGAAACAGACGCTGAAGGATCAGCTGAAGCAGAATAATAATAGAAAGCTGAAGCAGCTAAAGCATCCGCAGAAGATGAAACTCTGAGAGTTACCTTACGCCTTTTCTATGGAGTTTGATTGCTGGTATGAAGTGCTCGCTGCTTTTCTCATCTATGGTTTATACTATGACTAAAACTGAATCGGGAACAAAGATCGGGATGGAATCGCCTTTCCTTCTTCGTCTGCCTAAGACGGAGTCCCGCTTTTCTAAGAGAAGAGGAGGTGGACTACTGAAATGTATCTTCTTTTTCTATGTTATTCATTGGTCGGTCTATCGATCGTAGAGGAATGCCCACGGTCCTGACTTTGTTCCAACTAGGCCTGTGTAGCTTTCTTTCACTGAACACCAAACGGGCATTCTCCGTGCTGGCATGAACAACCTAGAAAGAAGAATTACAGATTTGCTGCACCGATCCTAAAGCTAGAGTGAACTAATCGGAGCTCAATAGACTTGATCTTGACCTTATTTTATAGCCCTTTCCCTATCGCACTGCTTGATGAGATCAGAAGCTGGCCTAGGAGAGGCTCGCTGGAATGCTGTCACCTAAGAATCAGTCCCTCTTTACCGTGAGCGCTAACAAACAACCTTCCTTGACAACAGGTTTGCTACTCTACTTACTTCTCCACTTAACTCCGCTATCAGACTAGGGCTATTCAAAGCATCGAGAAAAAGAAATGAATGGATATAAAGCCCCAAAAAATGAAGCGTATTCTCTAAAAGCGGATTCTTGCAACTTGACCTCTACATCACTCCTAAGAGAAAGAAGAGGCAATGTGAATTGAGTATGAGACAATTAGCATTGCCTGCTACGGTACACTTAACACTAAGCCAATCTCTATGACAAGCAAGACTTTCATGTGATTTCCTATTGGGATAAGTTTCATATTTCTAGGACTGGGATAAAAAATTGTTAGAGTTCAAAGAAAGAGTAAGATTGTGCTAGAGGGAGGGGGGCAGCGAACGCCCGTCCCATGAAGCGCCAGGGAACCATGCATTCCTCCCGCCCGGGCTGGGCTCAGGGACTGCAATCAGCCGCTTCCCCTGTAGTCGTCAGCTCGTTCTTGACAAATCCGATCGGGTGTTCATAATCTGGAGTAAAAGGATTCGAACCTTTGCATGCCGGTACCAAAAACCGATGCCTTACCACTTGGCTATACTCCATACGGCCTTGTTTTGGACGGTAGAACGAACGGGGAGAGGGGGAAGGGAGAAGCAGGGCTCGAAGAACGAGCCGTGCAAGAACGCGGGGATATAGCAAGTAAGCAGCAAGTTCTCCCTTTAGGACCGACTACAACAAGCTCGCGACTCTAATAGAAAAAAAAATGGTAAGCTCTCTGCTCTATTTGCTTGCAATGCTATACCTATCAAAGTTGGCGAACGCTTCTGTAACCTTAGACTCGTTACGCTGTTCGACTGAACGACTTAATCTTTCAGGGGGCTCGAACGAAGAAGCAAGGGCGCGAAAGCCGGTGCGCCTTAGAAAGAAGCAAGGGCCCGAGCGCAAACGCGTCTCAAGCCCTCGAGCTGACGCTCGAGCGACTTCGTACCTCTCGCAAAGCTCGAGCAAAGCGAGAGGTTACTATGTAGCTCTCCCGATAGGGAGAGGAGGGAAGATTGCTGAGTGAATTTCTCAAAGTAAAGTTTCTCGCTTCTTGCTTTAGAAAGATTGCAGGGGCGCGTTAGCGCCCTTCCTTCAGCTGGCTCCGCCCTATCTATTCATCTCTTTTTTCAAATGGATATTTAGGGATCTATCTTGTTCATAGATCTTGAAACCAGATCAATATCCATTTCTCAATATATCTTTCTATCGATAGATAGAAAGATATAGATCTCTATCTGGCCATATCTAAATATGGAAGAACCAACACTGAAAGGGCGTAACCAACGGAAGGTTCTCACCCTGTCCCCGACATTGTTCTCCGACGATGCCCCCTGGGCGAAAGGGGCCACCATTCTCTTTCTTTCTTCAATCGTTCCGATCAGGACAAGTGGGTTGGTTGGTTTCGTCCTTCTATCTACGCAATTCTCTGTCTTCGTTCGTGATCATGTTGGGCGAAAGGTAGTTGTAGAGGAGCGGCTGTGAAACGGCGATTCCCCCCTTTCCATTGAAGTAGGGAGGGCCTCATTCCCCACCATTCCGGCCTATTATTGATAGGGATTTGACCGATGCTGAAGGTAGCTTGCTTACCAAGCCACCCACTTGAGAAGCTAGTCGCCAGAAAGAAGCGGCGAGGACGCGAAGCTGTCTACGAAGCTTTCCCCCCCCTGTAGTCGAAGTACTCGGCTCGTCGCTACTTTGATTCAAAAGGTTCCCGACTTTCTCCGGTTTCCGCAACCGTAATCATTTGTCACTCCGATTACTTCATCTATAAACCTTTTTTTATTCAATAGCGGTACGCTCTAAAAAAAGTAAAGGATAAGCTTGCATTCTAGAAGCGGTAGCTTCCCGCCTCCTTCCTAGGCCTCCTCTCCTTACCAGTCGAGCGTCTCCGAACCTTCGGCGAAAAGTTCCCTTCCCTTTTCTAAAATGCCCGATTGGTCTGCCTCAGCAAATGTACAAAGTGGACCGCTGTTTGGCTGACCCTCTTCTTCCCATTCGGGTTGGGTTGACCCAGAAGTAAAGTAAGAAGGAATGGAACCACTGGAGAGTCGTCTGCAGTTCACACTTGGGCAAAGACGACTGACTTTGGAAGCGGAACACGAACCGATTTCCGCTATTCCGGGTTCTTATTGAGCGTAGCGAAATCAAGGTTTATGATAAAGTAAGCGAAGTTTCTATGGTGTTCTACCTTTGCGTAGTCTCGGTCCACAGTGGAAGGCTCCGTACCTGAGCCTCACTACTACTTAATTAAATTAATTAATTAACGGCTAAGCGATTTCATAACCTGAGCTTTCCTTAACCAGCTGACCTTACTTCGTAACCTTAACGTACTTTCTTTCTTACTATATCATAGGCCTTCGCCACTTCAAACGGGCGCTTCGCCCTTTCTTTTTTGAATTATAAAAAAACGGGGCCTTACTTATTCGGGAGGATGAAAGGGGGATCAGGGGGCTTTATGATCGGAGAAAGGGAAGGGGCGTGGTTGGTGTGTCACTGGGTCGGTGGGGGAACCCGTAGGAAGGGGGGACGACCCGCCGAATTCACATCAGAAATCGCCAACATGAACACAAACGAAATCTTGAATTGCGTATAGAAAGAAAACGAACCACTTCTATTCTCGGAGCTGAGGTATATGAAGAATGGCTTTTTGGTCCCTTTCGTCCAGTGGTTAGGACATCGTCTTTTCATGTCGAAGACACGGGTTCGATTCCCGTAAGGGATAGGTACTCATTCCCGGCCGCTTTCAGTTAGTGTTCATTGCTGAGTGATCGCTCGCTATCTGGCTGGAAAAGGTGGTCCGGAAGCTTTCTCTCTCCCAGCAAGCAAGACGAGATCACCACTTCTCTCAGTAATGGACTTCCATTAATTCTTCCTTAGCCTTAGATCTCCTATCATAGATTCTCGAACCTCCGACAGACAGAATCCCCATGCATGCGTTCTTTCTCTCCTCCCCTCAGCCATACATCTCTTTTTTTTTTTTTCTTTTTGCCGTTTTTGTTAGGCATTGAACCCCACCTTAGGTGCTGAGTGGTGTCCTCCCCTCCCTAATACCTAAAAAAAAGTTCCGTCTATGGAGCCTAAAGCTTAAACCATGGCATGGCAGTAAGCAAAAAGTTTTCCCACTCTCTCGCCTTCTTCAGTGGCCAAGTTGAAGCGTTCAACGATTCTTCGGCCTACCACCTTTCTTTTTCAAGGTTGAGCTTGTTCAATTGAAGCTAATGCTATGCTGCTAGCTAGTTGGCTAGATATGGAGGACTTTCTTTTTTTTAGCTACCGGCCCAAACAAAAGAGATTAGCCTATTGATCGATCGATTGATTGGATTGCAGTACGAAGGGCTTGATTGAAGTGTGAGATCCGCCCAAGACTAAGGCCGAGCAACTAGCTGCTGCAGGATTGGACGTCTATCTATCTCACCACGCTCTCCTACTCCACTTAATGATATTCACCCAAAGCCTGCAAACTTTTCACCTTTCACCCGTGAGCTTAACGATCCTGCTGAGATTTGCTCATCCTAGAGCTGTAAGCGCTAGTCTTCTATACCTTTCCCTGTAAGCTCGGGCTGGGATACGTGCACACTTCGCTTTCAGCTCACCTGGAATGGAATGCTTCGACCCTCTCGTCCGTGAGTGCATGATGGAATTCAGTAAAAGCATTCTGGGTTAGAGTCAATCGAGCAATGAGCGAAAAAGGACACAGACACAGGAATAAATACGGTATAACCGGCTATGTGCCAATCTTTCTTCTTCTAAATGAAATGACCAGTTTGCCACTAGTCTTGGTTCGATCCGAAGGGGAAATTCCACTTCGTCAGATGAGATTTCTTACCTTTACTTATGCCATTAGTTGGAGCAGCTATCAAGCGTTCGTTCTTACCCTCAGTGTACCGACCCTCAAGCGGGATGTCGATGAAGACTAGATCTGAGTGATCCATCTCACTCTATGAGATTTTTAGGTGAGGGGGATGGGAAGTCTACCTTCTTCTGGCTGGACTTATGGAGCGGCGATACACAACTAGCAACCCGTTTCGCCAACCTTTGAAGGAGGTCCGATGACCCAACCCCTTCTACGCTGTGCCGGGCGGTCCCAAAGACTGACTCCGAATGGCAGGTTTCTCAATGCGAGATGGAACTGATAGGATGGGTTGGAACCCCTCAATCCATTTACGCGGGTGTGCACTTCACTCAAAAAAGAAGTGAATCCAGAAGTGACTTCGCTAGGCTAGCCTTGTTAGTGAAGATTTTTCCCCGGGGGAGCAGTCCAATCGTTATTCCTTCCTTCAACAAAAGCAGAATGGATACAAACCACCAAAGAACGAAAGTAAGTACCACCACTCCTACTCCAACTAGTAAAGCTAGCGCCTCGAACTAATCACATGCTAACTCCGGACTGATTCAAGGACCAAGACCTACTTTACGACAACAGATGCGGATGAACTAGCTTAGCTGCTCGGAGAAAGGCTTTCCTGGAAGAAAGTGGAAGACTACTTATAAGTAAAGATATGCTCGTCTTCCTTCCCCACCTGGAATAGGACTTTGCAGAGGATGAACTCACAAATCTCCAGGTCTGGGAAAAGCGCTAACCTAACTTGAATATTACTGCTAGCAATCAATCTTGTTGGGTGATTCTATGGTCTTTTTTTTAGCCTAAATCGAATATTTACTATTGCCATACAGAATGGTCGTAGAGTGATCTTATATTGATTTTTTTTTCCGATTGCTTCTTTTGCTTTGACATCCAAGACATGAACAAACAAAGGAGGGGGGAATAGCTCTATTCTTCCCATCTACTCAAGTCAGGGTGAGAGTCGAGTTCAGAGGTTTGAAGACGCTCGACTGGTTGGAGAGGAACGAAGCCCACCAGCCCAAACAAAAAGGCCTTCTATGGCTAATTCCTCGCTTGGCGGATCTTCCTCTCCTATTAGCTTACCTTGGCTTCGAGTTACCCTGGTCCTATCGAACCAGCTACTTCATGGATGGTGGCAAATCCTCAAAGAGAATCTTTTAATAGAACCCTCGCTGGATAAGAACTTTGAGTCAATGAATTAACGCCATTCTCCGTCAGAAAGAGTGATGACAAAAGGTTTGATTATGAATCAATGCTGGCAAAGAATCCCCATAGCTGGGCGGTCATTTTGACTACACAGGACCCACAACTCAAAGTATCATAGAAGGGGTATGCTCGAACCGGGCTTGACAGACTCGAGAAGCTTCCCCTAAAATAGGTTCCGGTAGAGGATTGGGAAGGTTACTAATCTTTCTTTCGGTGGAAAGCTTTCCAAAAAGCCTACCGTACTTGAAGTCCACCCGGTATTCTTGCCCAAAGAGTACTTTTAATAGGGTGTTGGCGTAGGCCGTTCCCGTTTCCGCAGCGGAGGTGATGTACCTCCCCCTCCTCTGAAACTCATCAAAGACCCACATATCATAGTAGTTGTCTGCCTCAGTGAAATCATTCCTTCTGGAGCTAGCAAAATATATGCGCAAGACCCTCGCTAGGAAGCTAAAAATGAGGGTTTTCTGCGTGCTTGGCGGCCCATACAGAAAGATCTGCCTTGTCTTAATTGGCCTTCCAAAGCAGATCTGGCATGCAATATAATCAATCAGGAAGTACTTCTCTTTTAGCTCCTCGATCGGGTACTCCGGCGGCCTTCCATTTTTTTCCAAGTAGTCAATGACTTTCGCACCTAAGGTAGTTTTCCTTTGCCTAACGACCTCTAGATCTTCATACACACTTCTTAGACTCCCATACCTATTTAGTACCGTATCCCTTATTATAGGAACATCGTAGACGTCGTACCACTCAGGACAATCGCTTAGAGCCTCAATAACATCTGCCGTCGGCACGACCGGGCACTTCATATGACTTCTGGAAGCATCTGAAAATTCCAGTATTTGTTCAAGGGAGTATTCCCCCCATACAAGTGGTGCTTTATCTTATTTCGTGATGTAGGCACAGATGGGACCCCACCCCTTCGGAAATCTCACGTTGCATTGGGCCCCTTCGAACTCTGGAAAGATCTCCCTTATGGTGTGTGCCGCGGTGTTCTTTTACGCGCTTTCATTCTTGGCTACAAGGTGATAGTGGAACCCGCCATTCTCGTGCATTTACCTTGAAACCACTACGGCTTTACACCTGGAAAGTAGCTACCAATCTTTTACAAACTTCCTCCTGAGAAAGATCCCGCGTTTCCGCGTGAGATAGTGTTACTGACACATAAGGCTTCAGCGTGCTTTTCGCCAGTTGCTTCTCTTCT
>NW_021635445.1:587500-595000 GCF_004799145.2 Neltuma alba | reverse complement strand
TCGTCTGTTATTTTTCCGGCCCCAGGGGAGTTTACTCAACCCATTCCCCAGTCTTCCGCACTGCTCAAGTAAGTGTGCGACTCCGTATGAGGACCTCCTTCCCTTCTGCCCACTCTCCGTTCACACGGTTCTCAAAGCAGAGGAGGAAGGGTGGGCAGCTGGTACCACGAGCCCTCTGTCCCACACATCTATCCAGAAGCAAGTGTAGTTCACCGGTTCCACCGAATGCTCCTATCTCTCGGCAAAGATCGTGTGAGTGTGCAGTTATGCTTCGGATGCTTCGCCATAGAATAGATCGACCCAGTTCCCGTTCTTTTCCGGTGCACTCGCTTTATATCTCCGACACACAAGGAAGGACGCGGTGGGAAGGAAGCAGCCCTAGCCTCTGTCCGGCCGATCATTCCGCTGGCATCTTGCATTCACGCCTCCGTTTGACTGCCGCTCGGGGATGTAGTTGTAGATACGTTAGTCTTAGCGGATCGTTGGCTCCACCAGTTATCTCCTTCTACGACATGCTGTTGTCGTCGCCATATTCCATATGTCACTTAGTCATCTCTGCCTCGCTGCGGGTCAGCACCTCCGAAAGAAACGGAGGACTTCATTCAGTGACTCCGCGATCGCCCTCTGAACGATCAGAATAAGGTAAAGCTTGAAGATAAGTTTTGTACTCTATTAATTTCTCAGTCCCTCTAGTCGGGTGGGCGCCGGCCGGTCTTTCGACCAGATCCCCCTAAAAACCGTACGTGCGGGTCTCCCCGCATGCGGCTCATGCCATTCGAGGTGGCCCAGCCCAGCATTCATTCGCAAATCCTGTAGTGAAATTGAGACTGCTCGACCTCGGAAGCTAATTCGCGTGTAGGCAGCGCTGTCTGTCGTACCGTTGACTCTATCTATTCATTGAATTCACTTTCTTTCATTTTTTATATAGGCTCGCTCTTGGCTTGGCTCGTTTCGTATACTCCACTCGTTCCCTCTTTTTCCAAGAATTAATGCACTTCCCCTTTACTGAAGACGGCCTTCTCTAATAGGGGAAAAGCCTTCCATTTCCGTCAAATGACCCGGCCTCCCCTGGCTCTTCCACCGTCCAGGCTCTCTTTCCTACCTATGCTATGCTCCCCCGGCGCAGGCCTACCACGCTTCGCGCCTGCGGCGTTTTCGCCGGACGGTCTTTGCCAGTAGTGCCATCCTCCCCGCTGGCTGTATGGGCGGGTTGTCCCTCGCTGCTGCGTTCTGTTAGGCTATGGATTACAGGAACAAATGTAGTTGAATGAGACAGCAGGCGGGTTACACGTTCCACTGTGCCGAGATGTGAGGTGCAGGTGGTGATGATCACCCCGGGGTATGCGCTAGCGCCCTTGACAGGCACTCCAGGACCCGCCAACGCTCATGAAAACCCGGGTCGGTCGGTCCTCCATTCATCTGACCGGAGGTGTGGATAACGAGGCCACCTTCACAACCTTCTCCCTTCTGTCCTTATGTTGTAGTAAGGTAGGGCGGTTCGCTTGAGTTGCTCAACCGCCCCTTAGCCCGGTGCTCATGACGCGCTACGGAACCTCCACCGTGCCGGGGGACCAAGCAGGGCATAGCTAGCGGCATAGGAGCCGACTCGGCGTCAGCGGCTTCGTGCCGCACTGGAGTGATCCAATATGTGGTTCCGCACGTTCCACCACTTCTCCGTTCATTTCCAATACTGATCGTGAAACACCATGAGCAGCAGGATGTTGAGGTCCGGAATTCGAAGTGAAATTTGTGATTTGCCCGTTCCTAGTCGTCATGGGAAAAAAGGAAGAAATAAGAAAGAGATTATTCCCTGAGAGCTTGTCCAGTACTACCAGTACCATAAATGCATCTCCTTCGCCCGCGCGCGATAGCTCTACCTGGCGTGCCGCCTTGCATGCAAGCGAAGCGCTATTGGCGGCAATAAATAGCTCACTGAGCGATGATTGATGCAGCCCCTACCTCTGAAAGCTGAAGTTGCAAATAGAAAATCTCATTTTTCCACCTTCCCTTGGGTATTCTATGTTAGCCCTTGTCAAATAAGCCTCTTATATGCTCAAAAAATGGAATTAGGGGGTTTCTCAAATTGATATTTTCTATAGTATTTGAGTTCATCTAGACTTGGATTCTGATCTATTAAAAACTGCTCCCACAAGAAGCGTAGGGCTTTTTCATGACAAGCTCCGGGCGGCAGCCCCGCTTCCAAAAAACGAGCTTCGACGAAGTGGATCATCTCGTCGATGACCCGTTTTCGCTCCCCCTCTAGCAGAAGGAGGGCGACGTACGGTTTCTCTTTTGGAATAGGCTGCTCTACTGTCTCAGAGGAATTATCCCCTGGGATAGCAGAGGGCTCCGTGGGGTTCGGATGAGACGGGCCCGCAACATTCCTATGCGTAGCTGGGTCCTCCCCTTGGTTGACGCTAGGTTCGGAGCCAGCCCCAGATGGAAACATCCAAAGAGGCATGTCTTCGAAAGTGAAGACGTCTTTCAAAAGAAGAGCAATGGCCAAGGCCAGACCGAGGAAGGAGATAGGGTACGAAGAGAGAAATTGACGCACAGTTGTAAACATGGATATCTTCAGTGTCAATAGGAATGAAGGACGAAGTCGAGGCATTGTTTCGCGATGTTCATGCTTCCTATTTTGCCATATCCATAACCCGGGGACAAGAAATTGCAATATTTTTGCCAGCTTTAGGGCACGAAAGGATTGGCTGGGGCTTCCGCGACACCCCTTGCTACTAGATGCGCAACTGCGCATCCTTCAAACCTAGTGACACTGACGAAATCGCCACCATTTGGAAAAGCCTGGGATCCCGTCCCCGGACGACTTTTAGAAATGGGGGTTTGTCAACTGTTGATTGTTCCAAACAGTGGTAGAACCTGGTGAACCGGGCGTAGTGTACTACTTCCTATCCTCTCCAACCAGTCGAGTCAACAACCCTCTCGCTTCGCTCGAGTGATTGAATACCTAAAGCTTAGAAAGAGCTTCCTCTAACAAGCAATCTCATACCTCTCCTTGTCAGTCGAGAGCTTCACGCCAGATGCTATTGAAATTCAAATTCTAACTGCTGCGCTTACGCCTTTTGTTCACACCAAGACCCGGACTGCTACCTCTGACTTTCATCCCTATCGGGAGTGGATTGACTGACTACTAAGACAGACTACAATTCAATCTTCAATCACGGAACACTTTCTAGATCTCAATATGCCATCTCATCACCATTTCTATCTCGATCTTAGCCGATCTCAGGTTGCTTAACCGATCTCAGGCTCTCCGGCCTCATTTCGAGGCACTAATGGAGAGCTCATTGGACCCGTCGCTTTCTCAATCGAAAAGAAAAACAGGCAAGATGAGAGCGCACTGCGATTCGATTATGTTCGTTCTTTCTCTATATACGCTATTTCTTTGAAATGAAATTGCTTGCTTGTGGTCAATGAACTCCATTCACAGCAGAATCAGAACTTGAATGAGATGCCTTGGCAGTGGCGCAGGAAGAGCATAGGGAGAGGATGAAGGCTTAGTTAGTGCTTGGGGAAAGGCTGAGGTACGATAGCGAGAGGTACGAAGTCGCTCGAGCGTCAGCTCGAGGGCTAATGGCTAACGTGCGCTCAGTCCCTTGCTTGTTCGGTCGAGCAACTACGTACCTTTTCTAGACCTCATGTAATCGGAGAGCGGTGGGAAAATGAGATTTTCAATAGTAAAAGATGCCTTCTCGTGAATAAAACTTTCTTCATTCTAACGAAAACAACCTATCTTGAAGAGAGGGAAGATTGCTCCGTTTGGTTTTAGTTCGCTTTTTGGCATAGCCTTTTATTTTAACTGGATCTGGAATATAAGCAAGGTCCGAACCAGATTCATAGGCGAGCATCCTTCTGAGATGAGACTGGAAAGCTAGACGAAATAAAGAAAAGTGGTGGTATTTTAAGACCCAGTTGAAAGATGGAGGGCGGTACCCCTATTTAGATAGGAGTTTTCAGCGATTCAACCTCTAAAAAGTGAAGCCAGCAGCCTTAGCTGCAATAGATTTGATAAAATATCTTTTAGGCCCAGCCCAAGTTGAAACTAGATTGGTAAGCAAGAGCGTAGGTTCGGTTGAATGGTACAGAAAGAACTCTCTTATAGTGGTATGGGCATACCAGGAAGTGGGTGATCTAATCGCAAAAGAATCTCATCTCCCTGTTATAACGGCTTTAAGCAGTTCTCTATGTGTATCAGTAGAATCAATGCTCGAAGGCTGAGCTCGATTCATCAGCAGCTTTTTTCTCGACAAAGAAACTGTCTCAGAATGGGTGCTTTTTAATAAATTAATCCTGTGGACCTGAGACTGGGTTATATTCTTCAACCAGACAGACATTTCTAAGAGTATCGATCGATCCTTTTTACCTGCGGCCTCCGAGCTTGCTTAGCCGCTCTTCTTCTTCTGTCCACCCGCAATGGGACTTCTTTCTTTACCAGCTCGATAAGCTTCATGCTAAGAGTTTCCCACGCTAGCTTTTTTATCAACTACAACTGAAAGGAAGAAGTCACTCCCTGAGCGCCAACGCGAATATATTCCTTGCCTTGACTTGCCTTAAGCAATAGAGATTCCTGTCATAGGCCATAGGTTTTCCCAAAGGCTACCGTGTTACGAAAGCTCAATACGGACAAAACCAGAAGAAAGAAAGGCACTTAGGGCAGAGTAAATGGTCCCTATAAACTAAACATGTGCAGGGGATTCTGTTCCTATTCGTCTACTATTAGATGTCATGTCAGTTCCTTTAGCACAAGACCTTTTTCACTTATTCATTCACCATAGCCTGAACTAGATCCGCACTTTCCCGAGTGAACAAAGCAAAGAACCAGACTGAGACTGACTTCCATTCCTGAAGTAGGGGATAAAAAGTGGATTAGCTTTCGTTAACAGAGATGGAAAGCATAAAATCCGAATCTGAGATCTTGAGAGAGCGAATCATAACTATGTAAAGTTGCCTTGGGCTGAGACGTGACCTCTTCTCCTCGTTTTCATTGGGTCACTCACTCGCCTACAGGTGAGAGAAGAAGGAAGAGATCACAGCTTCTTCAACCATAGCAATTCTTATTCCCACGAAAGCAAGAGTGAAGAGTCGACAAAAGTTCACCACAGAAAGCATAGTCACAAGGGAAAGCGAACCATAGAGACCATTTCACAAGAGCTGAGCTGAAAGAAGAGTGAATTGAATTAGCCTCGTGTGACTTCACTCGCTTACTTTGGAAAAAAGAGTAAGAACTGATAGTCATCGCCTTTCCCTTTCGACTGGCATTATCACACCGCCATCAACAGATTCAATAGCAGCTAGCAGCTCCTTCTAATGGTCTAATGGACTGTTTTCTAACAGTTTGTTAGGCTGTACACCAAGGGCTGTACTTTCATCACCAACTTCAATTGCAGGAGGAATTGGAAGACACCTTTGAGGAGTCTTTGTCATCCTATATGCTAGATCAACAATTCGAAACATGATACCATACTTGTGAGAGGATACGAAGTAGCTCGAGCAAAGCGAGAGGGTACGGTCCTCTCTAGGTATATACAATGTCCGAATGAAGACTGGCATATCAATGAAGTCGGCGATTGTCACGTCAGGTGAGAGCGCAACTTTACAATACCAATGCAAATAATTGAGATACTGTTTCATCCACTGATGGTTCAGCGACCATTCATTATAGTCAGCCATACCAGAGTAGGGAAACAGATCTATCGGTTGTAGTACCGGGTCTTTGGGAATATGATGTTCCCTTAGAACCGATATTATCCGACCGATGACGGTTGGATCAACCGCCCGATTAAGCATGGTTTGTAACCAGAGGTTATATGGTAAACGACCATATAACCACATCGCAATTAGTCTCCGGGCCTGACGACTGACGGCCATGTCGAGAACTAAAAGGAGGCCGGGACCGAGCTTTAAAGCCCAGACCACCCACCCGCAACAAAGTTGACAGGCAGATGTGGGGCTCACAGGTCAAGGTAAAGTTATACCTGCCTATAGGCTCGAAGAATGTGAGAACCTTCTTGAATGACAAGGGTGAGAGATCAACTGTCATCTTTCTCACCCTGAAGCGTTTCGCAAATTCAGCGGCTCCCCCCCCTCTGAAAGAGAAGATTTGAGGTTGAGATGCGCACACCAATATCCTCTAAGATATCGGTGTAGCACTTGGCAACATGCTCATCTGCGATGACGATATCGTCACCGAGAAGAGCATACCGAGTAAAGATCTCACCTGGGTAACACTTTTGCGCCGCATACCACACCACTAAATGGTGGGATAATGCGAACAAAGACCAAGGAAGAGGCTTAGATGGATGAAGCGGAAGAAGGAGCAAGGCTTGAAAGCGGATTAGCTAGGGCGATGTGAAGCTGTGAAAGAAAATCTCCATCATAAAAAAAAGGAAATCAACTTGGTAAGCAACCTGATTCTTTCTTTCACCCTACTGGTTAGTCTTGCCCAGGGAACAATGCTTTACGGGGAACCGGGTTCTCCATCTATAAGCCTCGTAATAATGGCTGTTAGTTGCTCTCAATGACGAAGTCTCGAAACAGATTCCCAATGCCATCTCTCGAATAAGAGTTTCCACGGGTAAGACTCCTGCCTGGAGTTACAGTCACTAACGAGAGAGTTGCTTACTCGCCAGACTACCGATGCCGGAGAGTTGACAAGATGCCTGACTTCGACGGAGTTGAACCAACCATTATCTAGAGGAGGTGCCGAGAGAACTGACCGATAGGAAGAGATACAGATAGAGATAGGTATCGGTAATTCCGTTGCTAGGCTTTCTATCATGGGCGTGCCAATATTAAATATAGGGGCCTTGAGCCTGCTTCATCGCTTTGGCCTTGAGCCGGATAAGTAAGGTAAGGACTTTGCCTGGTTTTCACTCCTAAGGCATTTACGCCCTTTGATTCTTATAGCCGGAAAGAAATCCAATTGCATCAATAGCTGCTTTTATCTCCGCATTCACTAAACGAAATGCTTAACACATGCTCTTCGGTATGGGTAATTCCCTCTGTGCTCTACTGTCTTTTGTTCACTCTTTAGTTGACATGGAAGCTTTAGTGCCACGTTCAAGCTCAAAGCTGTGAAAGCAAGTCAAGCAGTACCAGATGCTGACGAAATAGCGGCTTAAAGAGATCCATCTTCTTGAATTTCATTCCTCCGCAACTTCTTGGAGTACTTGTGCAGCCCTATTCCCATCAACCAGAGCTGGAGCCACCTACATGTTGTATATGACCGGGTTCAGTAAATGCTTTTAGAAATTCCAAGACTTCATTAGCATCTAGATCCATATCTGGGGCGATAAAGGCAGACCAGGCATAATTGCCAATTAATAATGAAGGCAGGTATTGTCTGAATACATTACCTAACAGATGCAAACGGAACAGCTCACCACGGCTCATTTGTGATAGCAAATACCGCCGGGCATATGAGTTAGGCTGATTTAATCCTAGCGGATTCAATTTATAGACAGGAGGAGAAAGAAAAGAAAG
>NW_021635445.1:565000-582500 GCF_004799145.2 Neltuma alba | reverse complement strand
AGTATGAATAAGAAAGTCCCTTTAACTAGCCATAGGCTATCCTATGAACGATCTCTATAATAGGAGCACCCTCACTCACAGGGGATTCTAAAAGATAGAGATCTATCAATATGGTCACAGCTTGATCCCACCGGTCCCACTCGTTATTCGCCCAGCGATTGGGTCGCTCTCTCCCGATAGCCCTATTTTGCCAACTAAGGCTATTTCTGGTCTGAATGTGACCATACCCATGGGATGGTTTTCAAATGGGATTTTCTTTAGTGAAATCTGCCTTCTCGTTGATTTGTAGCTCGATCATAGGGAGAAGTTCGGGGATCTTGAGCGACAGCGAAAGTTTACTTGTACCTCTCCTTAACAGTCGAGTAATGACCAGCTTCACTATTTTTCCGGCAGGATGGAAGACTTAGAACGGAATAGCATCCCTTAGCGCTAAGCTTTATAGGGGCTTCCCTCTTCCTATTGGTCACAAGAGGGTATAGTTTGATTGATTTTATTCTCCAGCTCCAGCACCTGCACGTATAGTATTTCTATCTTACCATTACAGCGTATAGTATTAGATAGAGAGGGAATTCTTTCTCTCTAGGGCAAAGCCTAGAATGGCATACATAATAGTCCCGTTCCTCTCCTTTCAGTCTTGCTGCTATCGCGCCTATCCCTATCTCTCGAGCATCACATACGCAATTCCATTTCGTTCTTAAGGCCGGGCTTAGAAGGCGTTTTCAGGTCCTCTTTTGCATGATTCGGCGGACTCGATGGTTAGCAGGCCTTCAGGGCGACCTACTGGTCTGTGATGTTATCGCAGATATAGTGAGGTTTACCCGATCTAGTGGAGGAGGGGATTCCTTACATTCAAAGAAATTGGAAGTGAAAGCGCCTATAAAGTCTTTCGCTTTCGAGTAAGCTAGTTACTGCTCTTCAAGCAAGTCAGCGGTTTTCAGCTTAAGCAGGGAGCTCCGCTCTATAGTACTCTAGTGCTCTTCTTTCTTTGTGAGAATGTTTTCCCTCTCTACTAAAGAGAACTGGAAATAAGTCTTTAAAAGAACTTAAGCTCTTCCTTTTCTGGGGTAGGGGTTCTCCCCCTTTCCGTACTGTCTTTCTTTGATTTATCTCCCCTACTCTACTCGCACTGCTTCTTTCCTCTCCAATATCTTATTTTCTTAGTCTCGTTCTCGTCTCTATCTCTTAGGTCAAGCATCTTCGGGAATACCCGCCCCCGTCTTAGTCGAATACCTTTTCATTCCTTCCGCAAGTTCGTATCTTAGAATAATCAACTTTGTTTGCTTTGGTGCTTTCTTTTATGCCCTTCCTCTTGATATTACCACCAAACCGGATATCGTGATCTTGGATATAGGTACTTGACTTCCTCCTCTTCCTACGTATGGGGCGAGTAGCCTAGCCCATCTCCTCAGACCAGACTGAGCTGAATTGCCAATCCTTTGAGCCGCTTCGCTCCTTGGGATGCCTTACCTTAGGGAATTTTGAAGATCGAAGATTAGTATGAAACTCGAGCCATCTCCTTTTGCAGGGGAATCTCCTTCGGTTGATTATCTTGTTTCGGAATATGCATTTCAAAACCTTTTTCTCTCGTACCCATTTGCCCAAACTCCGGTGATCTAGCTTTGGCTTATGCCATTACCGCTAAACCCGATTCTTCTCTTTTTCCGGATCCTTATTCTTTCTTTTTGTGACTTCTTTATTTGAATGACTCCTTTCCCTACCGGTGATGATGTTGATGATAGATATTTTCTTTCACAGTTCCACTCCGGGACAGCTTTCCTTGCCTTTCCTGCATTACCGGATTGATTGCTTTTCTATAGTAACCTATATTCCTGCAGCTGCAAAAGAATCAGGAGCAGCCTCCTTTTGAAGTCGATCTGGTCTAGTTCAATTCTTTCGATCCTATTCTCAAAGGAAGGTCAGCAAGCTCGGGTAAACAGATGAGCCTTCAGACAGATTCCCAGAAAAGCCAGCCAAGTCCGCCTGGAAAGCCAAACTTCAAGGGATTGGGCAGAGAGCAGCTTCACCAGAAGAAGAGGGAAATGAGCTATAAAGGAGCTAGCATAGTTAGCGAGGAAGGCCAGCTGGAAACAAGGGCAGGGGCTTCATTTACCCTCTCGCCGTCTCCAAGGGCTCAGGCATTCCATGAAGTGCCTTGTATTGACATTCTCCTTCCCCTAAGCTTCTCTCTTTGCCTAATGTTCTCTTTTCTAATGAAGCAGCTTTGCAAGAAAGGTTTGACTTCCCTTCGCTTCGGGGCTTCCCCTGCGGGGCAGTTAGACCTCTGTAATCCCATACCTGCTTTATTTCATCTTTTTAGTTTTCTCTTTCCGCCTAAGCGCTTACTTTTTCAGACTTGTGCCGCCTAGTCAAGAAGGAGAATAGGGAGTGGGTCTTGATTCGCACGGATGCCTTATTCCCGGATCGAAAGGGAAAGGCCCTCTTTCCAGAGAATGCGGGAGAAGCGATATGGCATCAATCAAAGAATGAAGCTGCATCCCGCGAGATGACAGACTAGAGGACAAGCGGCATAACAGCATAAGAAGAGCGAGGGCATAGGTAGATGGATACTATAATTGGGACAGCGATTGAGTGAAGATGAAAAAGGTCGAATTATACTTAGACTTTCATGAGAAAAGAAGGACTGGTGGGGATCTCACGGGTTAAGCAAACTCCCACGGGAAATAGACAAAAGTCTCAAGGTAGTTCGGTTCGTTAGGAAAGATGCTATATATAATAAGGACTCGCTTGGAGATTCTTAGAGGTATTCAAGCAAAATCTCTGCTGTTAGCTAAGAAAAAGTCATCTTAGTTTAGCTGGGAACGAGAGAAAGAAGATCCCCTTAGACTTCAAGGTCTTCCACTCGCTTGAAAACAATGGCAGTAGCTAGCTGACTGGGAAGTTCTATCCTGCTTCGATAAGATAAGCTTGCCAATCAGAAGTGGTACTCTGATCAGTACAAGACTAAGGAGCTTGGATTGGAATACCTGAAAGTCGAGAGAAGAGGAATTGCTTCAAGTTTGACTTGTGACCAGGGCATCTGTCCATAGGATGCACTAAGGAAAGAAAAACGTAAAGAAAGCCTGGTATGGTAAAGAGCTCGACTCGCGAATATTATTCCGCTCGTTTCGTTATTCGTTCTATAAGAACTCTCTATACTCGCTTGTTCGTAAGTTTCACTCTCCGTGTAGTATGACATGAAGTTTATATACAAAAGCAAAGATAAAGACAGAGTTGGCGATTATTGCCTTTTTGTCGTGGACTGAGTAGTCCACTTCAATAATCCAACAAACAGTCCCTTACAGGTCCGATAGCGAGGGGACTTCCCTTTTTGCTCATAAGTCAGCCACCTCCTTGGATTTCCATAAAAAAATTATCTTGTCTTGCGGTCGGCCCTCTCTTTCACGCTGGTGAAGCAGCCCACGCCTCTGACGAGGCCATCGCGCAGGGGTACGACGGGTTAGCCTCAGAAGGGCTACTTCTTGGATAAGGCGTTAAGGCGGCCTTCTAACCCCCTTTTTTTCTCCCACCTTTCCAGCTATCCGGTCCAGTCCAACTGATCTACGAGGGTCGGGTCCTTTAATGTGAAAGCAAAGACCAAAACATCCGAGGCATCTGATGACACGAGAAGAAAACTCAAAGCACTCTTTTCCATGCGTAATAACTAACTATTTTGTGCCTACTCGTTCTCTATCCCAAGTCGTGATACCTTATTGAGTGTATCTCCGATAACCGATGATCGAGCAGGAATTCCTAGATAAGCCTCTTTCTTTGTCGACAATCGGAACCTGAGAATATTCAAGGACCCGTTACCGGGCAGGGTAAAACCAACAGCACAGAGGAACGGTAAGTTCTCAACTGAAAGGAAGAAGCAACGGATTGAGCTGCGCTTCACGCCCTCTCGCTTACTGGAGAAAGAACTCAATCCTCTGGCTTTGCTCTTCTTGCTCTTGTTCGCTCCTGCTTTAAAGCTTGTCCTTGTTTTGGTTCCGCTAATAGTGATGGAATTCTTTATAAAACTGAACAGGTCCTTCTTTCTCAAGAATCGATAATCATACACATGAAGACCTTTTAAGGCTGCCCTTAAGAACGAAATTCAACATTCTATTATCTCTTCCGCGCTATAGTATGCCTTTTTCCAACCTCCTCGTTGTATGGAGCCCCATGGGATATTGAATTCTCAGTTCAAGCAGAATCCGGTTAGGGAGAGAAAGGCTTAGAGTAAGTCCCACGAGCTAACCTGCTAAGTTAGTAAGGATGGGATATTTCGCCAGGAGATATGATAGAACGAGATGAGGGATGCCTCTTCTTTCTTTTTCGAAGTTAAGGAAGGTGATAGCATCATCTTGCTTGACTGGCACTGGTACCGATTCTGCGCAAAACAGATATTCTTGGTATATTTGTCCAATCATTCCCTTTGAGAAAGTGCCACAGCCTATTCTAATTAGCATTAGCTACTCCTTCTTTTCCGAGTTGGCTAGCTCTTACCGGAAATACCAGATAAGAAGAAGTCTATCCACCACCTGCCCTAAGACCTCAGGGGAAGGCACGAAAGCTACAGTAATCGTTAGCCACAGCGTACACGGCAATATACCGTATAATTGCATACTCCAGAGCCCTCCTACATCGTTTTCCATGTTTGGAAGACCCCAGGGGCCGTGATGCCGCTTTTAAGCCCAAAAGCAGCTAATCTCACTGCGTTAAACGCGCAGTGGGACCTGGTGAGATAACATCAAGTTATACCACCGGTTTCGAATTGTAGCTAACTTTCGAATAGACACGGGAGACACATCAATTGTCAACCGGTCTAGCCGAAAGCGCTTCGCGAACTCACAGGCACCCTCCCTCGAAGTTATAAACTTCGGGAGTGATATAGACACACCCAGCCTCTCTAATAAAGCTGAGTACGTCATGGCCACGCGGTCATCCGCGATGACAATATCGTCACCTGAGATGGCACAGCGCTGAAACCTTTGTCCGGAATAGCACTGTTCTGCCGCCCACCACACCAATACATGGTGTGATAAGGCGAAGAGGGGCCACGAGGAAGAGTATCCCAGGGGCTGACCGGTGACAAAGCAAACCTTTCTTCTTTCTTAACGAATGCCACGTCAAAGACGTTAGTGTCGAGGGCAGAATGAACTTCCGCCGACACAAACGAGTACTTCCGATCGAAGAGAGACTGCATAAACTCAAACAGGAGAAGAAGACGCCACCTATCTGTGGCTGACTTCGACTCCAGAGAGCGTACAGTCCCTCCGACTCCCTTTAGCTTATCCAGCGGGGCTGTCTGGTTAGACGTCCTATCCATAGGAGAAGACGCTAAAACAGACGCCGACCACCGGAGCACAGGATACAGCAACCGCTGATTGATGTAGTTGCCCACAACAAAGAGACGGCCCTTCCCGTCTCCCGAACACGTTGCACAAAGCCTTCCCGTGTTAGCTAGGATCTCTATCTGCGACAAATTATAGGGACCAACTTCGAAGAACTCCAAAATGGAGATGTATAATCTCACAATTGAAGGAATCGAGAGTCTATCTAACATACGGAGCCCATAAGCAACCCTGAAAGTAGCCTTCACCTCTCGCATGAACAAAGTTCATAAGAAAGAGAAAGCTACGCATATGAAAGCGAGCGTCGAGCAAAACGCCAAAAGCGGATTGCCGCGCTCCCTTTTAAGCAGCTTACAGTACCCCGCACTGAACGGGAGGGATTTACACGTGGGTACAAAGGACATACCCTGAAGAAGAGATATAGTCCTGACCCTGGGAACGTACCACAATGTCAAGGCTCGAAGAAAGGGCCGCATCTCAGATGCAACTCCCTCAATCGAATCCATTGACACCGGCGGTGATACCTACCGAATCGAACAGTTGCCGCTTCACCCTGGGTGCAAGCTCTATGAGCTTCAACACCGAGAGCAAAGACAAGTACAGCTGCACAACTCGAGGGTCACCAACCCAGATCATCCTCCTCTAAAAGGAAGGTATGATTTGCGGAAGACCCGAACGTGTCAGAGACACGGACGGCGACATAGCACTGGGTATAGAGTCCCCAGCAACAAACTTCTGAAGTGCGACTCTTGATTGCCTCAAATAAAGCGCAAGGAAGAGCCTGCTCAATCCTTTGGCTATGCGCCGACACGCGAACCCAGAACAGGTGGGTGGTTATTCACCACTCCTTGGTCAAACCATCGGTAAGTGAGATGGCCAGTAATAAAAGACTGACCACATCACTTGGAGATCTTCCAAAATCTCCCGCCAAGAGCAAACGACATTGGTCCCCACACAAGAAGTGCGGAGAACACCTAGTCGGGAGCTCTACTCGCCGTGATGGTAGCGATCTTGTGCTACCTGTGGTTGGCGCTGATCGTAGTGACTGACCAGGGCAGCGTATCTGACTCTTCAATCAGACACCTGCTCAGGAGATGGATGAAATGAGACACCTGTTACAGTGTAACCTTCACCCACGCCTGTGGGCCTGAAGGGCTCTCGCCTCCTCAGACTGGGGCTACTAACCCCACATCAGACTGTCTCCACTCTTGACGCCTAGTGTACTTTTTAGTATACCTCTCTAAATAGAAATCTCTTTTTCATGGATAGATGTCTGCTTTAAAAATAAGGCACTAGGAGAAAGGGCATGCCCCTAATCGTAATCAGATTGAGGGACAGACAGCACATTCAGGCACGGAATCAACTGTGATCGAATAAGCTGTTTTGAGGTCTAGAAGCAAGGTAATGATTGGGGAAGTAACTGAACTGACTTAATCCCCACTGAGCGGTATTCGAAGAGCAGAAGGCTGACTAAGGAAAGCAAATGACATTGTGAAAGAGTAGGCAGAGAATGCCATGGTTCTTGTTCAAGAATAAGCCGTTGTCAGACTAGCAATTGAATCAACTGCTATTTCATTCCTAACCGCTGCAAAAGAAAAGACAAGAAGGACGTAACCGGTGTTAAAGTTAGAAGGCTAACTGCTCTCGTAGTCGTTGCCGCTCTTGGCACTGATTACTTGACTGGCCTTTATGCCCGACCCGGATGTTACTCGTCGAAGAGAAGGGATAATACGGACTAAGAGCAGTTGGAGGAATAGCAGAAGATGCTATTTCATCATCTGTGGCACTGACTTGAGGAATCGAAGGGGCTATAGGGCTAAAAGCGCCTTCGCACATGAAGGCCTTGTTCTTTTCTCTAGCCTGAAGCCGATTACTCGAGATAATCGAAGTGAATACCCCACTCGGCTGTTTTGAAGAAAAATAGGTTGCTGTAAAAGGAAGTGAGTGCACTACTAGGAGTGAGGCTTTGTTTAGGCTTTCACAAAAGATAAGAAAGCCAAACCCGAAAAATAACACATCGAAAGAATAAGTGGACTCTCAGGGCTGGTACGTCTCAATGGATGTTTTTGGTAAGCAAATCTCTTCCCTCTGTTAAAGCTACTCGACATTCCGGACTTACCTTATTTCGACATCGGTAATCGGTCTCGGAAACCAACCACTAACTGGAGGGTGACTTTCTCTTTGCCACCAACTCTGATAAAGCATATCGCTAACGTGCGCTCAGTCCCTTGCTTGTTCGGTCGAGATACTGCGTAACCTCTCGCTATCGCTCGAGCATTTTCAAACCTTATCTGCGGGGATCCATTCTCAGGAAGGAATGAAAGGACTGGGCTGCCACCCGAAAGGACTGACTTAATTTCATGCTTTCAAGGATAGGTCATTTGACTCTCTTTCAAGAATTCTCCTCTTTCTTTCCTCCCCCTGAACTAGTGGAATACGCTAGTCGACGGAGGAAGGCTAGCCATGATATCAGGCTCTGACCAAAGATCCTCAACGAATCTGCGGAAGTCCTGCTTCACCTTGTTATATTCACAGCATTCTCCCGGGAAGCTTCGGCTCACTCTTTCCTAAGTTGTCTTTTCCGAAGCCATCTCTGCTACGAGACCCAGTTGTTACCTATTTCAACGTCAGAGATTCCCTGAAAAGCGGCCTCGCAAGTATAGCTGGTGCTAACCTCGCCCTGAAGCTTTCGGTCTACCCTTGCCCTAGGTTGATCTGCAGTTGGATACCCGAGGTGAGTCGGGCAAGCCCCTTATTTATATTTAAGTGGATTCCTACGTTCTTTCACTGCTCTCCTCAGGTTCTCCTTCCACTTCCAAGCTGCTTGGGTGCTGATTCGCTACACCATACCTAGTTATTCCAGGCCTTCCTCGTTAGACGAACTCACTCAATCAGAGACTTTCCTTTGCTTTGTCTTTAATAGGAAAGAGATTCTGTCGTATTCGTAAAAAGAATAAAAGCCCGTTCCTGTCCTAAAAGCTTTCTCTCAAGATCCTTGCTAAAAAAGTGTTTACTCAAATACTGTACCCGCGCAGCGGAATTGCCAACAACAGCGTCGAAGCGGAAACTCCGCACCTTATAATATAAGGTCTTAAGGTGGTAGAGATAAGCCTTAGCAACCTTGGAATCTGCAATGCAGATATCATCACCAAGAATTGCGTACTTAGCAAAGTGCTGCCCTGGGTGCACCTTCTCCGCACAATACCACACCAACAAGTGATGGGTAAAAGTGAAGAGAGGCCAGGAAGAGTAATACCCTAGGGGTTGACCAGTATTAAAAGTAATCGGGTCAACCCCCGGACGCTTTACTTTATTTAAGAAAGGAACCTTAAATGTTCCGAGTCTAAAGACATCATACAGGCATGTCTCAAACTCAGGACCAAACAGGTGTTTCACTAAAAGCGTCTGAAGACTAAGAGGCCATCGATCGGTGGCGCTCTTCAAGTCTATAGAGTAAACGTCCGAGTGTCCGGCTAGCCGGACGGACTTGATTAAAAGTACCATCCATTGGTATAGAGCGCAGAACTTTCATAAGAAAATCATGCAAAGGCCTTAGGACACGTTGGACGACGTAATTGCCAATGGCAAATATACGTCTCTTTCCTCCGACAGACGCAGTCGAGAATGCTAATCTTCCAGGGTGATTATTAGGATACACCCGTGATACCTCCGGAACTCCCCGTAAGAAGTCCCGAAAGGCTTGGAACGCGGAAATAGAGTGTTGTGATAACATTGAGTTCCCGACGTCATCACGAGCGTAACGAATGAGAGGTGACCATAGTGGGAACCTTCTCGAGACATAATCTCGACACTTAGGGGGGATCGTCTCTGGAAAGGTGGCCCAGGATAGTTCACACTCAAACGTTGAAAAGATGCCATCATCCTTTCGTCCTTTTAACCCGGATAGCTTTCCATGTTGGCACTCATCTTATTCCTTGATACAAAGGGATAGATGTCAACGATGGAAGGTACCTAGGGAGGAGCGTCTTCCAAGATTCTCTAATATTAGAGAAAGTTGATAAGAGAATATACTTATCAAACTTCTTTGATAACTTAGAGTAATCAGGAGGTGCTACCATGGGCTTGATTATATCAGCGCTCAACCGCTTCGCGAGTGGAATCACTCTTGAAAGCGCGACGAAGACAGGTAGTTGACCTGGCGGCCTAGGGACCAAGAGATTGCCCCGGTTTAGACCGGCGATATTAGAGTTTTGCGCCTATACTATAGGGAGAGTTCACTTACGTAATATAAAAGTTTTTGAACCAACCATTTTTTTTTCTTTTTTGAAAGTTTCATTCGATAAACTAGAATCAAACAAAGTAAAAAGAAGCAATAATTCTGGAGTGGTGCTGGTAGACGTAAGCACCAAGATCAGTGAAAGATGGGTCAGTAGCAAGTACATCAGGGGGTTGAGAAGAAGAGGAAGCCATTGCATGCATGAGTTACCATCAAATAAGGGCAGTCGCTATTTATAGGGAGGGGCGAGTACTGTCGCAAGCAGCAAGCAGGAGGTGGCATTTGAAAATCAACATGCAGAAACAAGGCCTATAAAGACACGTGTAATTCCAATATTCAATGTGGCATGCTAATAAATAGGGTGCATTTAATGAAAAATGCCAGCAAGGCTACAAGTCTCTAAAAAGAGTTTACAACATTTACATAGGCGGGCCCCTATCCTAGTCAAGTTTGAACTTCAGGTCATTCCACTTAGCTCTGGCACTGTCCAAAGAAGCTTGACCTGCGGCATGCATCTCGTCAGCCTTCTCTGCCTCGTCCCATGCCGCGAATAGACGACTGTACTCCGCCTTCTCTAATTTGCAAAGCTGCTCGCCCAGTTCAGACAGCTCAGCTTGTTTCTGAGAGAGGCGATTCTGGATCTCCATCACTTGTTGGTGCTTAGCGCTTTCCTCCTCTAGGAGGGAGTCTCGCCTAGCTAACATGTCCCGCACCTTCGCAGCAGATTCATTAACCATGTCTCGCCCGGCCTCATATGATGCCTTTCTCTTTTGGAACATTGTCAAAATCAAAATCATGGTAACAAGCGAGCCGCCGCTTTCATGAAAAGTAATCAAAACGAGAAAATGATTCCCTTTCTCGCCGATGTACAACATTTGCATCACGATATCAAAAAGTATTTATTTTTGGTCGATCCCTTCGTACGGTTCATAAGAAGGTAAAGTAGAATGATATTGCTCTATGGAGCCCTTTTTTTTTTATCTTTCTTACGTATGTGATTGAAAGAGAGAAATTCCGGTAGAAATTGGATCGATGACAAAGTACGGATCCCCATTGCTCTGTCACTGCATCCAACTACTTGTCCCTATCTAAAGTGAGAAAGCATACCTTGCCACATGGAACTGGGTCTGAAAATACCATTCTTATCCTGCCCTCCAGCCCTAGTGAGTGAGCAAAGCAAGCTATACCTGATACCGAGTAAGGAAACTTACCCTGCCACATTGATCATGGAAGTTGTGGATTGAAATGAGAGTGGCAAGGAAGAGCTAGTAGTCTTTCAAGTAAAGACAAGACAGAGTGCAGTTGCATCGATCTTTCTTTTTTGGTTAGGTAAAGGTAAGAGATTCCTAGTCTGATAGAGTCTATTGCGGGCCTGAGAGCTTTCTAGGCTTAGCGCTAGGAGTTTGACTTTCCTTTCCTTCGCAGTAGAGTCTCTTTTCCCTATCTAAGCTATATCAACATAGCAAACTAGAAAACTCATGCGCTTGTCAATTCATTCTTGGTGTAATACTCACTCGTAAATGATTGGTGTAAGGGCCTTGTAAGCTTTCGATGTAGGAAATTTCATAAGATGATGAAAAGTAGGCTATTCGGTATGTCCGTCTTTTTCTTCCCTCGCAAAGGTTAACTTGTCCGATTGAGATCTAAATGAGATCACACTGGGAACATTCTTTTCTTTCATCAAAGTCAAGTAAGAAATGGAGGAATCTCTCCGTCCAACCTAAGGTAGGCCCTTAATCCATTCCCGCCGTAGCCTTGAGTCGTCTAAGTTTCAACAGCTGCCCCGGAGCAAGGGTTCCCGCAGCGAGTTCAGTGACTGACGTTCTTGTGTCACGAGCGATCTACATCCTTCTTGCTTCAGTTGTTGTCGTATAGCGAGTGTATGTTCTTCCTGGTGTAGGGCCATCCCTGATGCTTTCTTCTGTGTGTGGTAGGTATGATTTTTTGTGTATTAGCGTATAGAAGGCACTTCTCCGTCTTTTTTGTGGAATGGAGAAAAGGGGCTTGACTTTAGGCCCAGCCGATCTTGGAAAACTCAAAAAGGAGGCATCCAGTTCGGTTGCTCCATCACTATAGAATGTAACTGCCCTGTCTGAAAAGTAGTCCATTACGCCCATTGTTGTCTTCCTAAAGTGCCTATGTCCGGCTAAGCGAGGAAATGGGGGGTTGAACCTTCTTTTTTTTCGTATATTGAGTTTCTCTTCTTTCCGGTCTCATTTGCTCTTGGGGGAACCCCTGAGTCCCGTATGGAATCCTCTCCGTCTCTGCCTGCCCAATCCTTCCCTTAAGCCTATCGGTCAGGGCCTAATGTCTTTCATCGCGGAAGGGGCAATTTCAGTCCGCTATCCTTGTAAGCCTTCGAAGCTGTCCATTCTGCTATCAGTGAATGTGGTTGCAGGTCTAGTCCCATTCCATTGGCGCTAGGGTTCCGTCTTGAGCCAGTCTGCTAGCATCCCTAACAAGCCCCCAGTCTTTGAAGTGAGGAAAAAGACCATTGCCCTATGACTCACTACGTCCATTCCATTTCTTCTCCTTTGACTTTGTCTAATGTCTTCTTCGGTCTAGCGGTCCATGTATTATCTTAGTCTTTTACTAGCTCGCCTAGTATCCCCGTGTGTCTAAGTCTTAGGTAACCCGCAGCCAGGAATGAGTTCTCTTTCTTTGTAAGAGTGATAATAGATGTATAATACTAGCTTATATTATCTCATGAGGGATTAAGGACTTCTGCTTTGAGTCCTTCAGTAATGATACATTGGGTCATTCGGCTTACTCTCATGGATAGACCTTCGGTAAACTACATGACGAGGTCAACTCACTTTGCTTAAGACAGGTCAGCAGAGCAGGATCTGAAAGAACGAAATCTTCCTTTCGATCTTGTACTTTTCTTTTATCGAGATTGGCTTGGTCTTCAGTCTTCCTTTAAATGGAAAGAAGAAATTGGATGGCAAATCAGTGGCATCCTGAAAGGTAAGCCACGAGCCCGAACCTACAGGCAATGCCAATACCAATAAGTTGAAAGGTAGTTCCGAGAATATGAGGTATTTTCCGCTAATCTTTGCTTTCGCTCCTATTCTGATATATGATCGGCCCCCTTAAACTGTCAGTTTCTGAGCTTTCGTTCTTATAGGTAGAGAGAGGTCATATCCCGGTCAAATAAGGCGCACCTTCCGCTAGGAAGTAAAAGAATGTCCGTAATGTTGTGCCAATAAGGGATTGAATCTGCCCTCTGAATGTGATTTCTGTATTTTGTGTGCTTTCTTGGATCCACAGCCTTGTCAGTACGCGTCCTAAAATCGCATTCTTTTTGACCCTAACGTGTGATTGTACCCCCCTTTGGTTTTAGTTCGCTTTTTGGCATAGCCTTTTAACTGGAGGAATATAAGCAAGGTCCGAACCTGACTCCTAGTCGTCTTTAAAACTCACTTCTTAAGGTGCAAACAGCGATCTCCTTAGTTTAAAACCTACCTTTCTTTCTATTTCTTTTCTGTTTATCTTTATATAATGTTGTTCTTTCTTGAGTCAGACTAGTTTGTATCTCTTTGGTGTGCATGGTCTCTTTCTTATTCTTATTCTTATCATTTAGTAGTTCTTCCATCTTTTTGTATCTTTCTTCCAATTCTCTTTCTTTCTGAGCACTAATGGATTAGCATTAATAGTAAGTTCCCCGGGGGGATTTCTTTCCTATGCTTGCTGGCTAAACAGAGTTGCCTTCCACACGTGCACTGAAACCAGAGTATACTACTCGCCTTCGGCAAAACCCTGAGTCTCTTGCTTGAACCTCATTCTCCTATCTTAAATAAGGCCTGAACGGTGGCATAAAAGCCTTGGAACGGCTGCCGCGCCTGATTCGACTCACCATTATTAGGCCTTCTTTGTCTTCGCATTACCCTAGTTCCTTAATCCAAATCTAAATTTAGGAGAAGCTAAGCTAGCTGACCTTTCGAGAGAAAAGGAAATAGCTACACCGAAGGACTTACTTCCTCAAAGCAAGGAGCGGAACCCTATGATGACTCACTTTAGGTTGAACCTGATCTGAGATCTCTCCCGTCTTCAAAAACCAAGCAATGAAGCCAACTCTCACCTTCGATTGATAGATGAAGAGCCCCGCCAAACCAATGAAAGTTGAGAAAGATTTGGCATCTTGAAAGGCAGCTAAGAGCACATCTGGTCTTCACGCAAAGAGCGACGGGTTACGGGCTCATCTCATATGTCTGATTCAGGCATCTATCTTATTGACGCAATTTGAAGATCAGGATTTGTCCCAGCCGCTCAAGCGGGATCAGATCGGGCTTTAGCGAGAACAGCTGTAATTGAATCGGGAACGGAAAGACTTCAAGTCAGAAAGTCAGCCTGAGTTAAACCCTTTTCTTGATCTATGATATTGGAAGAGATTTTTTGTGATCTCTTAGAGGCGGTATCCCCTTCGCTTTCTAGATTCATAGGAGGTCTCAAAGTCGATTCGGGAACGGACCCGATTCATGAACAGGGGAACCATAAACTATAGATTCTCCAATCCCTTGACTTTCACTTCTCGCATTGAAGGTGAATGAGTTAACCCACTAGACTAGAGGGAATCGGCCAGCCGCGCCCTTCCATTAGCAGTGAGACCTTAATGGCCTAGTACGACCAGACAGAAATAGGTTACTCGGGCAAGTCTTCTTCCAGCGCTGGCCTTCTTTCGGCTTAAAGCAGAGCAGCAGACAGGGGAGATCGAGGATAGGCCCAAACGGCAAGAACGAAAGTCTGTCATATACTACGATATGGGAATGGATTTGTCCCAACCTTTCTTTGATTCCAGGATCGATAGCAGCTCGACTTCCGGCATTGATGAGCTAGAGGAGCAAGCAGAACGGGAAAAGAGGGAAAGAGGCAATGAGTTCCACTGCCATTACTTCAGTTAAGTGCACGCCTTCCGGTAAAGGTAGTCCGGGGAATGCCATCAAGCAACCAATGAAGTCTTTCCTTCAGCCATCAAGGAATCAAGCAGAAAGTTCAGTCTTTTCAGGTGAATGGGCGAGTTCCGGGAAAGAAAGAAGCCCGCCCGAACCCAACAAGTGAATGCTATGAATGAGCCTTCTTCCCTTCACGAGTGAAATTCATTCTATTGAACGGGGTAGGAGGCGGCTACGCTGCTGGGTTACGGACCTGGAACGACGATTCCCGATAACGCATTCAAATGACTGCCTCCTCTGATCGGACTTCGTTCTTGAGTTACTCGTTTAGCTCCCGAAACCAGACTACCGGGCATTGACACCCCGTCTACATCGCCTTCTTCCTTTCCTTCTTATACAACCCCATTTCCCTCCATTTCCTCCCCGAGGGTCACTTTTGACTACGCTATTCTTCCCATTTCGAAAGAGGAGTTCCAAGATACCACCGAACCACTATTAGTAGCCCTTTCCGACAAGCCAAGGAAAGAAAAAGAAGGCAAGGTGCCGGCTAGAGAACACTATAATAAAACGAATCTGTCAACTGCTGGACGAGCTTTTTCCGCAATTTGGGCTGACCCCACGAAGCGCCTCCTTTCCGACGATCATTCGGAACTTGCTTAACGAGGCGGAGGCACCTGAGCGGACTTGACAGAGATCTACAAAAGCTTAGCCAAAAACGGAATACAAAGCCTGTTTTTCGACGAAGTAGTGAGGGCTGTGCTTACAATAATTGGGGGTGGAGGCTAATCTGTTAGCGCGGTTGACGGGCAACTAGGATATTTCATTTTCGGACTTGTTCATGCGTCTGTCGCCGTTGCAGCTAAACTAACGGAGGAAGGAGGAGGGGACATCAAATGGATTAGAGTTTTCACAGAACTGGAAGAGATACGTAGTTACTCGACCAGAGGGAGAGGTTCGATTCCTCTTTGATGTTGTTAAGCCAAGAGCGCCAAGCGCATGCGCGAAATGAGAGCTAGAGGAATGATCTGGTTCAGCAGCAGATCCTAATTACCCTTCTGGTGACTCTGTAACTCATTGCTTCCTCTCTTTTCAAAGCTTGTGGGTGCTCTGCTTCAAGAGTTATAGTCTATTTATCATTTAACGGATTGCCGAGCGGAGAAGCGTTAACTATTGGGATATCGGGGAGGGGAGTTCCTCTCCAGCTACTGGAACTTCCCTCGCTACATGAGCTATTATAAGTACAGGTACACAAACTACATCCGCTATAGTGGAAACAATGGCATCCTTAGCTTCACCCCTTTCTTTTGAATGGGGCATCAACAGTAAGAAAGTCAGTAGTAGTGGTACCATCTCTAGTTCTTTACTGATCATGTATATTTTCTGCAGGGAAAGAAGTAGATCAGTAGCTTTCTGTGACCAAAGCCGTGGTAAAGCGGAGTTTACGGCTTACAGAGGAAAGGATTGACCGATATATCGCCCTTTCCAGGAGTTTCTTCATAAGCTTGCAACTGCCGCTTCTCAGCCTCCTCCGCCCCAGAAGACTTTCCCCCTCATTTTATTTTATGCCAGAGCCAACTAGTTCGTGCTCGGAGCAGCACATTTTGGGAAATTAGAAAGTGAAAGAATAATTCCGGGTGAGGCATCAGGAAAGATTGATGAAAGCTAAATAACAGAGAGATTAAGTAGAACCGGTGCCTTCAGCATGTCAGATTCGATAACTGTCAGTCTTTGGTTGGGACTACCTAACAGGACGGTCTTGGAGACTTAGAGTGAAGAGCGTCCTTACTTTACAGGAACCTTACTTGGGTTGGCATACCCTGGGTTACTTTACCCTTCTCTACCCGAATGGGTGTGAATGATGTACTTTTTTCTATTTCTATTGGCTTAAAAGTTATTGCTCATTCAGGATCCTTTGAATCTCCTCGCTACTTTAAGACTAATTAATGGGATCCAGAACTGTGCACTTACTGGTTTGTTTTGAACTGACTCCAAGGAGGATTTGAACCTACTATACTCTTCTTCTTGGATAGACGGCATCCCTGCACTCTGTCTTCAGGTTAAGAGAACTAAGGGTAGCTCCCACCGCCATCACTACGGCTCACGAGCGAAAAGGCTTTTCTTTAAAGTAGGCCGCTTGAATATGGTCTTCAATAACCTGAGTACCAAAACGCTCTACATGCCTCCGCATAGGGCCCATGAGCTCGGGTCCCTGCGCACCTTCTGCATCTCCAGGCCAGTTTATTGACTTCAGTTGTAATCGTGAGTTGACCACCCGGCTGGTTACCAGCAATCAAAACGAGTTTAAGGTACTTGACGGAACTTGGAACAAATCAAATTATTATACGATGAATCAAGATTCGAACCAGTCAAATTACCCTTCCAGTCCAGGCGTACGAAACGTGACTGCGACCCAATAGTTTTCGGATACGAGATATCCATCCTAGTCCCACGTAGCAGTAACTAGAGGGGCCTTCAAACATACCGATCATTGCATTCTCTTTCCTATTTCGCCAGGTCCATCGCCCAGGACCCAGACGGGGCTTCCGCGACACCCACTTACTACTAGATGCGCAACTAGGCATCCTTCTTTCTTCTCACACAGACAAAATTCCCATTTCAAAAGCCTGGGATCCTGTCCCTTGGACGACTTAACGTAATGGGAGAATGGCAACTGGTCCATGCAGTGGTAGAACCTGGTCTTTCCTGGTGCCCTGACAGGGAATCCTGGTGAACCGGGGCGTACTACTTCCCATCCTCTCCCTTTCGGTCGAGCACTTCGTTCCTCCTTCGATCCTTAGCGTAAACACGTCGCAAGTATACTACCAGACACTCATTAGAGTCAGATCTTTGAGATGCAAGGAACGTAGTAACTAAGCGATTGGCAGCTACTTTTTATTCTATTGAAGAATGTAGAACTAGGAATAAAATAAGAATAGGGATCCACGTCGAGCCATCCTTCTCAGTCTCGCAGCATCAATTGAATCGGCAGACACAAAGACGAAGACAGAGACGAGCTAAGATGTAAAGTAGTGGAATGG
>NW_021635445.1:532500-560000 GCF_004799145.2 Neltuma alba | reverse complement strand
AAGAACCATAAAGTAAAAAAGGAAAATCTCCCCTTTCTTCCGGAAGTCTTCCCCTTTGTCCTAGAGCTAGAGCAGAGTAAGGACAGTAGGGATTGAGGGATGGTCTTGGGGAATAGGTTTGGATTGGATAAAACAAATAGGAGTTGCTCTTAGGCAGCTAGAGACTAGACTGTTCCGGTCCCTTTCGGCTCTTAAAAATAATATGCTGTTCTCTTTCCTCTTGGCCGTTTCAGCTATGAAACCTAAAGACTTGAAGGCAGCACCTTCTGATATCTTCAGTGATGAAGATTCAGAGTTTCTATCTGAAAGTCTAGAGGTATTGATTACCGAGTCGGAATACTCGGGCCTAGTAATTTGCAACATCCTGTTGTAATTACTGGTGGGATCTCTGGCACAGACTTTCTTTTGTTTGCTTTCGGGGGGTACGATTTGTCTTAATTGCAATTGTACTCTCCGAAACACGGTCGGTCATAAGACTTTGTGCATTAAGGATTGCCAATTCAATGTAGGACTCTATCGTTGGGATAAGAAGCAGGGTAAATACTGCTCAACCTGTATTTAGTCAGTTCTCTTGCCCTTATATAGGTAAATAGGCGAAAGCCGGCTACATTGGATCGGGTTGTGGTTGGTCACCACTCCCCTCCCCCTTATCACGAAAGCAACAAAACCAACGACTTCACTTCTGTCTGCTCTAAACCAACTAGATCTATTGATTCCTCCGCTGGACTAACAGCTTCCTCTGCTTTTGGTACCCGTACCCCTGCGACTTGGGAAAGAGACCAGCGCACTTGACCACTGCGATCGATCCGATAAACTAAAGCATCCTGGCCTCTGGCCAACCATTGAGAATGGAACAAATAGGGAGAAATCCTTCTTAACAGAGAAGCTAATTCTGCCGTCTGCAGGTCCTCAATCTTCACTTCACGCGAAAGCAACGAAACCTCCTCGCAAAGGAGACGCTCATTTCGACCCAATTACTTTGACTCTCACCCTATCTCGCTTACTCGTTTTGCTTTACCACGGAATAAACCTGCTTTTCATCGTAAGATGATGAGGCGTCGTGACGATAAGGCTGACCAAATTGTTAAATTATAACTGTCCCCATATCTAAATTCATTTTTGTTTTTAGTGAGGAAAAGACGGGAAAAAACCTCTATCGTCTGGATCTCCCGATAGAGTACTGGGGGAGCTCAAAGACAAGTGTATTTCGCTTGCTGAAAGGTACGCACCTGTTATGTTCACCATTCCTATGGATATTTGCTTCAGGTGGTTACCTCAATGTCAATGGTCGTCTTCCCTGTTAGGAGTTTGACTTCTGGCAAGAGTCGTCTTAAGCCAAGAGGAACTACATCAAGAAAGTGGGATTTCGTCCTAGCCTATATTATATTAAGATATTTCTAGCTCAGATGAAGAGCTTCTTCTCACCCTCGGCTCACGGAATTGGCTCACAGAACTACCTTTCCATTTCCAGAAGACCGAGACGAGAGTCACTCGCTACCTTGAGAACAGTGAAAGCTCAATCCCAACTCTCTTATCTGGTGCAGAACCTGCCCTAGAGCTATTGCCAGATTGAATCTCAAATCGAGCTGCAGTTCTTCTTTCAAACCTAGCTAGGGGATTGGGTTCCGCTCTATCAATTCCGTAACTCTTATCTACGATAACAGCAAAACTCCACTTCTTCAACAAGAGAAAAGATCATATCGGCAACAGCAAGTAAAGTCTGAAATGCCTCAGAAGCAAGTCTTGGCTTAGCTGCATTATCTTCCTACCGATGTCATACTAGACTCTATTATGACCTGAGGGTGACTGAACTACCTTAAGTCCCGAAGTAACTTCTCCTCTCTTCCCTCTCGACAGGGAACTTAGCTAGAGGAATTCATTCTCTCGTACTTGAACAGCTGTAGACAAGAAGTGAAAGCCCTAGGGAAAAGCGTAGCGCTTATCGTTTAACAGGTACGTAGCCTCTTTCGAGAGGCGAAGAATAGCTATCTTTCAGAAAGAAGAAGAAGAGCAGCAAACCCTTTTAGTACTATCAGACTCGAGGCGAAGAGGTGGGAAAAGGAGGGTTACTACAAGTGCTGTGATGAGATCTGTCTTTCGGCTTGGTCGTCGTCACACCACTCGCTGATGCGGATCTGGGAGGCTGGGTCGGCTAGCATTGAATACGAATAAGCTCTTCTTTCATTCAGAATGTTCAAATGCTTTCCCTTGGCTTCGGTGCCAGCTAGGACTGGTAGCATGGTCTTCTCTTAGGGTTTCTCTTGGTTACGGAATGGGAGCTGCACGTTAGCACTTTACTTTCTTACTTTTCCGGCATCTTCACTCCTCTCCTTATCAGTCGACTTACTTTATACCTCCCCCAGCAATCAAACTAAAGCGCTCAGTCCGTTGCTTCTTTGCTTGTTACAGAGTTTTTCCAATAATCCAGATTTGATTGTGCACACTTTACCTTTGAGCTGTCTATGTACCACTTGACCCTGTACCAGAGTTCCGATCTCGATTTGGTATCGCAAACCTGCGTTAACAACAGAGGGTCCCCGTCGAATCGTACGAGCGCTTGAACAAGGGCTTCAACTGGAGGCATAGATGGATCTTTCTTTGGCCCCCTCTCTTGAGAAGTGAAGTTCAGTTTTGATGCCGACTCCGCTCTAAGAGCAGTGAAGTTGAATTCGAGTGAAAAGCAGTTAGCTCAGGTAGCTTGAACTTTCCTCCCACTAAGGACTCACTTCAAGAGCGAGGTTTTCAATCCAGGTATCCTTTCCCTCTTCTTGATAGGGCTTGGCTTTCAGACTTGACACCTTTCTTGTCGGAGTGAACGGGGTTGCCTCGTTTCGGGGTTATCTTGTTGAATGTCCGTTGAATCGTATATAACTGATTGTCTAACTAAAGAGGTTGGGAAAGACCTCCATACCTACCGATCTCTGAGTACAGAAATGCTTGTGTAGGAAAAAGGGTAGTTCTTGTATCTGTCCACTAATTCATATATCCCCAAGGTACTCTCATTAGAAGGAGCTGCATCATATCCGAGTCCATAACATCTTTTGTAATAGAATAGCCCTTTGACCCCAGAAGTTTGCTCTTCCATTTCTTAGTAGGAGTGCTCCTATGTTAGCAGGACATTTCGTGCAAGAACTAGGTTTGAGTTAGTGCACTAACTAGGTTGTTTTTCTCCCCTAAAGGCTCTATCTCTGAGGTAACCCGGACTAGTAGCAACCGAACCTAGTAAATAAAATCTTGTTTCATAGAATTGGTTGTTCTTTCTCTCTCCTTTCTTCTAGAGGAATTGAGTCGTTCATTTCGGTCTAACTTCGTTACTGTACCCCGGTCTCACTCCGATAGCGTACTATCCTAGACCTCTGTCTATCCCGACATTGATAGAAATTCATAATTAGGTTAGCCAGCCCGGTAACCCCGACAAGTGGGAGGCTCCGCACTTTCTCTATCATAGGGATTCCGCCAGACTCTTCTATTTCATTCATTCTCCATTCAAAACCGTCTACTCCGGGAACCCATAATCTGACGATTCTTTCATATGATTTTTTTCGTGAATTCGACATCAGTGATCTACGACCATCCTTTCTTCTTTCCATTCCAAAAAGGAATGGTTGGTATGCGGCCCGTCCTTATAAATACCCGGGGAATCCCCTTTTGTGATTGTTCCAAAGCGTGCTTCCCTTTCTTGTTCTTTGAGCTCAACTGGTCATGCTTCTTTCTCAGTTGCGTGATTCCTAGCTGCTACATCCGGATGTAGGTGAGTCTGATTGTTCTGATTTATACTGTTGTAAGTAGCCTTAAGGCTACTTACAGTTCCAGCCCAAAAGGGGAACTTTCCGGTGAGGAGGATCCCATTTAGAAGAAGGAAGAAAAACCTACGTATCCTTTCGCCGGGTGTGCCCGTCTTAAGCTTTAACCAAAACCTTACTGGAGACTTCTCTTTCTTTCCGTCTTTAACCGACTCCAAAGGATACGGGAAAGCCTAGGAATGGCTGAACTTAACCCAATCTTCGCAAGAGGAGGCAATGTCAATTGTATCTGTGCTCCATTAGGCTGGATTCGCTTGCCCCGGTCTTGTTTGTTTGTATCTGCCATGTGCTCGCTCTGCGCTTACCACACTGCCGGTTCGCTTTAGACAGGTCTTGAACCTCATTCTCTCGGGCCCAGCTGAAAAACGAATGCACGCGCTAGCCCACCCCTATTAGGGATGCTTTGATTTAAAGCTGGTAAAAGAAAGCAGATATTTCATTTCCAGGTCCTGAGCTTGTGCTCCATTAGGCTGGATTCGCTACCCGATTAGTCTCTTAGATGCGATGCTCGCTGACTAATTCTAATGCTTGCTTGCTGAGGTACGCGGAGTTCTTGACTGTAAAGGCACGAAGGTTGACGGCGTAGGACTCATCGATGAAAATAAAAGCAGCTTATTTAACTAACCGGGTTGATTGAGCTCTTTCTAAGCGCGAGAGGTATTGCTATTAAGGTCTTTCCTCCATCCCTTCGGCTGGATCACAAACGGACGTTAAGAAGACTGTCTTCTTTGTCAGTGGCAAGTCAGTCCGGCCCTATCCGCTGTCGTTGGCCTTAGCCCAAGCACTCAAGCACTAACTAAGCTAATTGCCCAAGCACTAAGCAGCTAATTCAAACCAAAGCATAAGGCGAGGAGAGAGCTTTCAGCTCCTCCGTCCCTATCAATCCCAGTAGCCTTTTGCTATTCCCCAACCTTCGAGACCGCTACTGCCTTTCCCGCTTCCCGCACCCCCTTTCTCGTCTAAGGAACGTCTAAGGCCGGGGCTTGTGAGTATGCCAAGCAGTTTCGCTTCGCCTTAATGGATGCTCGGACGCTGTGTCCCCGCTATTAAGAATAAGAAAGTCGTCACCTAACCCCATTGGATGGTACAATTTAATTTGAACTACCAAGCGTGAGGGTGTCTACACTTTTACGTGTAGCCGTTTTTGGGTTTCAGGCATGCTCTCGACCTATGAACAGTCGTAAACACGGTAACGTGCACGCAGGCTTTTGGTTATGAGACTCCCCGGCATTTTGGCGCCTATTCTCTGATTAAACTCTGTGTTAGGTTACATACCTTCACCGGTGGTGCTCGAGAGTGTTATCCAGCGGCTGCGAGATCACTCACTTTGTGCCTCGCGAGCCTGTTTGTTGAACCCCCCGCGGAGCACTTCCCCTGGTATGAAGGACTTTTTAGAATGGTCTCTCTACCAGGGATGGATGCATATGTACTTAAATTACCTCAAATGGTACGCAGAGGTTGCCCTCAATCCCTCCGCGAGCTTGCAGGATTTTGTCGATCCCCCAACATACGTAGCTGGCACCGTCTTAGTGTGGAATTTTACACATTCTGTTTCGGTGTCATATATTAGAAGTAATCCAGCATAAGAATTCTAAATACCATAGCTGGCGCGAGAACAGTAGGAGCGAAAAGCCACTACTCGCCCCTATAAGATAAGGCGAAAACGGGGCCTTTTAGACAGGAGACGCGTTGGTTGGCTCGAAAGGATTCGGTTCGGTTCGGTTCGGAAGGTCTGGTCTGAGAACGGTTCGAATTGGCTTCGAAGGTCAGATCTGCAGAGAAGGTTGGCTCGGCTGATTCTTCTGCTTCTGCTGAATATGTTCGTGCTGAGTTTGACCTTGGCTTGGGGAGCTCCCTAAGGCCAACGACTAATAAGGGGAGGGCAGGGCGGAGAAAGAAATTCATCCTCGTACTATGTATGCTATTACGTAAGCTTTGGTACTACGTCGCTCGACCAACGAGAGCAGGAGCTAGAAGCAGCGAGACCGATAGCGAGAGGAGTTTTATTGGTTGCTGCATCCGTTTTCCGAATCTATTCTATTTATATTTAGAATTATTATAATATAATTGCCGAGAATCAGACGCGTATAAATCCTTTCTTCATTCTTCATCTTTTATGTTACCCAAAACGAGCGTAACCGAGAAATTAAATAGAAAAAGAAGCAAGGGCCTGAGACTGAGACTGGATAGGGGCAGAATAGCTACTGACTGATGGCCTTAAATGGGATAAGGAAGGGACAGAATAGATAATATATAAAGTACCGACAGAAGGGACTAAGCTAAGGACCGAAGGGATGGAGGAAAGGCAGGACCGATGCGTGTTTTACCCCTATAAGGGCGACATATCTGGTGGTCGGCAATCGTTCGGACTTGGTAAAGGTTGTTTGTTGCTACACCAGTAGTGGAGGACTTATCGCGATGCCCGCGGACCCATTTATGATGTCTCCGTCGCTGACGTTCGTCCAGCAGCGCCACGCCGGGTATAAAGTTATATGAGGATAACTTTTACCTTCCCGCTCCACGACCCAGGCGTTTTAGACGCTGATTCTCCCGCTCCAGGGCATCCACTCGCGCCTGGATAGCGGACATCTCCCGTTCAAAAGAGGCATCCTGGCGGGCCGACTCTTGCCTTTGGTTTTCCCAATAGGCCTCTTGCAGCGCGTGGGCACGCTGAAAGCGAGTCCCGGTTTCAGTCACAAAGCGTTCCAGCTCTCCGGAAGCGAGCTCTTCTTGCTCTTCTTCGGAGGCCCTGCCAGACGACAGTCGATCCGCGATCTGGTCGAAGCGCTGAAGCCTCTCCCTCGCCTCAAGCATTTCTGCTTGGAAAGGAAGAATAGGGTCTGGACGACCCTCTGTCTCCGCCGACGCGGGTGAGCGTGAGGAATTTGCCTCCACATTAGTGGACGCACTTTCCCCTGTGGGTTCGGGTACTTGTGCGCCCACGCCTTCCTCGCTTTTTGTCTCCGAACTGCATCCCTCATCCCCTTGATTGTCGCAAAAACAGATCAAGGGGATACCACAGCACAAAAATATAAAAGAAAGAAAAAAGGGCATAGCTGCAATGAAGAAATCCAAAATCCCCTATACCACTTATGTCCATCTTTAGGGAAAGAGAAGTCTCATGATTCCCTAAACCAGAATGTCCATCTTTAGGGAAAGAGAAGTCTCCTGATTCCCCATCTCATCTACTATTACTATTACTATTTGGAATCATGGTCTTATCTATCCCGCGCACGCCTTCCCCTGAAAAAAGAGTTTTCTCACCATCGGTGGCCTGTCTCTCTCTACAATGAGCCTAAAACTCTTCTACAATGGAGTATTACGGGACGCGCTACCCCAGCTCATCCCCGTTAGAGAGAGGGGATTCAATCCCAAATCTGGTAAGGCCAAGGGCGGCGTAGAAGTATTGGATGCTGGGGTCCTATACCGCGATGAATACCCAGCAAAAAAGGTTCTATAACATAAAGCAATACTATGATCCATCCTTCTAAAGGAGAAATTATTTTGAGAATAAATCATTATCACTATACTACTATTAAATATTTTACTGGTGATAATGTTAAGAGTGTTTTAAAGAAATTCGTGCATGAAATGGATGGGCAACAACTGTTTTCGCTATGTAAAGAGTTTGATCAGTTATCTTTGGAAGAAAAGAATGATGGGGCATCTTCATCTTCGGGTGTTAAATCATCAACATTAACTCGTGCGTTTCATGCCATACGGCAATCCATTTTGAATCCTACTATCATGGATAGAATTCGAGCACCTTTTATAGAGCTACCTAGCCATTTCTTTAGAACCGCATCTCAGACGTATGATATTTCTATGGGAGTAGGTTTTCGCTTTTTACCTAATCAAAAAGAATTCTTATCAAATGACTTGACATTCCCCTCGTCATGCTATGAAAAGCTTACTTTTATGTATAACTCGCTGGGTTTCCATCGGGTTCCAACATTTTTAGCTTATTGCGGATCAGGTTTACGTAGTTTAAAATCAGAAAATAAGATTTTAGTAGAGGTATTAACAACGTATAACGGATGGAGTGGTCGTTTCTTAGTTCTGGTGTGCGCAGGCATGGGCTGTACAGTCTGGTACGGGTTTGTGCCCCCTAATGCTGAAGATTATAACTTATTCGCTCCAATTGAGTGCTATGATATGTTTTTCATGGATAATTACTTTTATAGACCTGAATACTTCAAAAAGATCTCATTCGTTGAAAGAATAAACGTTTCTGAAGTTGTTACAGAAGCATTTGATAATGTAAAACCGTTTGCTGAAATAACCATCCCTGCTAGTGGCGATGTGCTTAAGGCAGTTGGTATAGGTCTTATGATTGCTTTCTTTATTGCTGTAGGTATTGTCCCTACTGAATTCAGTGAAAGGTTTGTAATTAAAACATGATGTTTACACTGTTAATGGCTTTATCTAAGAGTTGTCTTAAATATCATAATAGTAGATATTACAGTAATATTTCACAGTGTTCGTTAGATCAACTCTCAAGCGATGTAGGAACAATTCATAGATGTATCCCTGAGGAATTTCAAGGGTTAGCGCCCGAGAAAGTAATTGATATTCAAAATCTAATAAAGACAGGTAAATATACTCTGTCTCCATTTCGATTGGTAGTATTTCTAGCAAAGAATGACGCTGTATATGCACCTAATAATTCCTATATTCTGCATTTGCAAATCAATAGTAAGAATTGCTATGGATGGGTAGCTCCTATTCCTGAGGATAACCTAGTTCTTATTGCGCTTGGGCACATGCTAAATCGTAGGTATCTTGATCTAGATATTCATTATTCGTATTCCTTTGGCCTTAAGACCTATCCATCAGATTATTATGCTCATATTCGTTCCTCATTTAAAGAACCAATCTCTAGAGTATATAAGATAGATATGAACCGTTCTCTTTTTGTTATAAACAGAGATAGTATTTTGAGTAGGCTTAAGCCTATAGTACAGAGCGATGATATAATGGAACTCATACGCTCATTCCTATATATGCCAGTAATATGGAATGGTATAGAGGTTTCATCTCTAAAAGATAGTATTCCACCATCAGGATATTTTACAAAGGTTCTACTCCATTTTTACTTAATTGAGTTAGATAGTCAATTTTATCGGCTATTTCCTTCCTTTTCGTATACTAGGTATCTTGAAGAGATTATAGTAACCACTTCGGAAGATGATTTGTTGTTTGAACATTTTCTTTTAGAGGTGTTTGCTCGTTTGAATTTGGCTGGTAAAATAGTGTCAATTGGACCGGGGGATGATCCAATCACTTGTAGTTATGGTGGTCTTGTATGGCTTAGTGATGATGGTAAAATACAGATTATGGCTTAGTGTTGATGGTATAATACAGTTTTATCGTGATTTTCTTTATTAAATATAGTGTAGGTCAGTGGGTGGAAATGTGTGGTAGGAGGGATGGGCGGCTCCTCTTACCATTCAGTTGTAGTAGAGGATTGAGGCTTAGTTGTGCTTGCGTAAGTAAACTACCTCGATCTGGTGTCAAATCTTTCTTATTTCACCTTAGGAGAGTGAGGTGAGCCCTGGGAGGGCGCAGGAACGATACTAAGAATAATCATTCATTCAGTTCGGTTGTTTTGATATATCTCTTTGGTTCTATTATTTTCCGTTTCTCTCAGGGAAAGGGAGTGATGAGAGAGGACGGACTCAGATGTACTTTTGGGGTGATTCATCCTCTTTTTTAGGAACTGAGTTGTAAAAAGGCCGGCTGAACTACATGCATGGTCTGATACCTTTCATCTCATTTCTTCTTGTTTTCTTTGAGTGATTGGTTATGTAGGCGCTCGAAACTGCTTCTCACTAGACAAGATGGTAGAGCAATGAGGGTTCGACCCATTTCCGGTAAAATAGAATAGGATATAGCTCTTGCTAGTAAGTCTGTAGCCGCCTTTAGAGCTGGGATAAGTTGGGTAAGAATGTAAGAGGTTACTGATGCTCAGATGATCGACCGATAGGGATAGGAAAGGCTTTGGCTCTTCAAGACGTAGATCTCGAGCTTTGCGAGAGCAGACCAATAGAGGATTAGGGGAAATGTGCTTCAAGCATGAATTACGATCCTATCAATCCGGATTCTTTTCCTACGGTGAGTGAAGTGAGCCCTGGGAGGGCGCACGAACGATACAAAGAATAATCATTCATTCAGTTCGGAGAGCGGTTGAAAAAGAGAATCAATCCTAGCAGCGGCGTATTCTAACCTTTTGTTTAGTTAGTTTAGTTTAGTTAGAAAGTCTAGCTATTCAATCAAAGTTAGTTTGCTGCCCCGGTGCTGCTTGCTCGCTACAGCTCTATCATGCTGTAAACACCCTCTGTATAGACACCAAACTCAACGAAATAGTAGCCATCCATTATTCATCCAATGGTATTCACCACCCACGTCGGCCAAGGTCTCTTTTAGCCCTAAATCAATTAGCTTGTAGATAGTTTTTTTGAGTTTGTTGAGGATGACGAGCTAGTCAGTATCCCGTCCCTCCCTTCTGTATAAATACTCAGTTGCATCCTTAAATCCTAGCTTCATGAGGGCGTAATCACTCTTTACGCTCACTGGGATCTCGCTTGGAATGGAACACTATCGGGAAGGCACCCCATAAAAACCATTAAATTAAGCCCTTGCTTGCTCCTTCAGCCTTGGAGCACCGCTTGATTGATGAGAATGCCACCACCTTGCAACTAAGAGATGGGTAAAGTCATTATGTGAAGAGAGAGGGCAACTCTACCACGGAGTATCTCACCCAAGAGTTGCTTTAGTAGCCCCAAAGGATGTAGCTGAAGTCCCTACTTCAGTTCATAGGTGACCTAATTACCTACTTCTGCCGGCGCTAAAAGGGAGAGAGTCCTTCCAAGGCCAGTGGATCCGGTCCCGGGTTCAACCATACTGCGAATTCTCAAATGCAGGGTAAAGAGGAGCGCCACACGTCGCTCTCACCATCTTCTTTGTTCTCTTAGCGCGCTTCACTTTATCTAAAAAGGGGTGAGTACGATATCTTTATAACTATGGGAGTCCCGGTTCAATTCAATGATTGTAATTTCACTTAGTAGCTCCCACAGATAGAAGAACCCCATCATTGGGATGGCAGACGATGAGTTAAGCTCCTAAGATCGATGAAAGCTTAGATTTTAGGGTCTATAAGGATTTCAATTTCCCTGCTCTATAAGAGGATCCCTTGCGTGCTATGTATACGGGTCTCTCAAATACAAGAAAATTAGATCAAGCAGGAACCCGGAGTCTTATACTTTTCGACTTGGGAGATTGCATAAGGAGAGCACCCTTCTTCTACCTCGGTGATTGAAAGGCTTTGGGATCAAGACGAAGGCTATTTGACGCACAGCTGAGCGTAAGCATCGACATTTGATAGAGGTCAGTCGGGCCCCGGCCTTCTTATTTAAAGTTAAGCTGGTATGCCTGCGGCTTGAAGCTCTCCATTTTGGAGTCTATGTCATGAATAAGTTGTCAAGCCGTACAATTGGATATAAGTCATATAGGTATAGGTATAGGGAGATTTTGACTATATTAGGCTCCTTGCCTTTCCCAGTCAAGTAGTCCACCATCCCCCATACGTCAGATTGACAAGAGTGCAGACCGCAAGAGAATAGCTTCCATCGAGCTTCACAGTAGTTATCTGAAGCGAAGGAATCTCATTCAAGGCTCCACTACTCTACTCTGACGGCTGAACCTGTCCTCTCCTTCCCCTCCACTCCCCGAGCGAAGCGACCCTTCCCGTGAAAGCGGGGTAAGCTATCTGTCAAATACAAATCTTTCTCGACTCATAGCTTTAGGCAAAGCTTTTGGCACTAGCCATTCTTTCTGGCACTCGTTTTTGGTTTTTCTAGTCCTTTTCTTATTATTTAATTGTTGGATCCCAATCCCAATTCTATTTGGGGGGTAGCTGAAATGGTTAAGTAGAGCGGAACGGAAGACCCTTTGATAGCATGTGACGCGAAGTCCTCAAGTCCGAAGGTGATTAGCAGCGGAGTGGTCCTTAAGGCTGTCGTACCTGCTCTAGTCCTTCCGGCGTAATGTTCTCCGAAGAATCGGTTCAGTCTTTCCCTCTGTGGCTGCGACTTCTTTACTTCTTCACAAGTCTTGAGATTTTAGCCGAGACTTTGCTCAGGTCTCATAGAAAAAAATATTCCTTCCGGGCTCTTCTCTGAATGGAGAGAATGAGTTCAACTCTGCTGCTATTCACTGGCTGCTATCTTACTAAAGAGTGGTCCTATCTTTTCTACCCTCTCGTCACTCGTTTCCTTTCGAGAAGACGAAGAGGATGACACTGGGGATCTTTCTTACTTAAAGAAATTCCGGTTACTCCAACTTCGAAGATTATTGGCCACTTACTTACTACTTTCATTCAAATGCCACTGGTGTGTAAGACATTGAGTTGGACTACTTTCCTTCTGGTAATGCCTCTCTTTCCCTCTCCCTTGCTCTTGTCCTTGCCCTTCTACTTACTGGCTTGGCTCTTTCGAAAGAAAAGGATTCGCTTCGGCGGGTGTATAGAGGATAAAGTGGCGATAAGGGGGCGAGCTACGGCAGCCTTAACTCGAACAAGCCACTCTAGTTCTGCCCCTGTTTCCACTACTGCTGCTACCTCTAAGAAGAAACCTCCCAAGAAGACCACGACGAAGGCTAGCAAGGAGCCCACCCAACCTCCTCAGGGAACCTCTTCACGGCCTGCTAAGAGAATGAGGACGAGGTCCTCTGCTGTTGAGACTACTCCAGCTCAATCCCCAGCTCTTGCTCCTCAAGCTTTCGCTCCTCCTCCTCCTGCTACCGTCGATCTAGTTGAGACTTGATGATGGAGAAGAAGAAAATGTGCAAGAAGAGATGACCCCCTCTGCTAGCTCTAGAAAACCGCTCTGTGGACGACCCATCCGTTGTCAAGCCTACTGATTCATCTGGCACAGACGTTAGCCCAGTCGCGGCCATTCCCTTGTCAGGGTGCCCTCTGCCACTTTCTCAGGTTTGCTCTACATCTCTTCTTAGATTTTACTGCTAATCAAATGATTGCCACTAACTCAATGCTATTCACATGCAGAAATCGCTTGCCCTTCGGCCCTCGCTAGCTCTTCGCTTGGTTGTACAAAGAGCATGCCCGAGGGGGCTACTACGCTCACCGCGCACTTGCATCACCACCTGAGCATCGCTACCGCTTCGCCCAGCTCCTAAGCCTACCACGAACCTTGGCACGAGAAAGAAGTAGAGCTTTGCTAGTGAATCTGCTCTTTGAAAGCTTGAACGTGTCCCGTCCCTCTTTCTTTTTGAATATGCCACGCGATTCGAAATGATTAGATATTAGATGAAGGGGAACAGCCAGAACCAAATGCATATTTTTCCTCCCATACCATAGAGAAAGAGGAAGAACTTATACTGATTGATGGATATTGATTGATTGCTAACAGATGTTATGAAAGAATTGTTCTAATATCCCCTTAGCTCTCACTTGAGAGTGAGGGGGTCTCAATTCTAACCTAATAAAGGAAAGGCAGAACCATAGCCAATCACACATCTCGTAGCTAAGAGGTAGCTGGCGAAAGGCTTTAACTAGAAAGCTACGATTGAACTAGTAAACTAGCTGCCATTGCATTGAAAGAAAGCAGAGGGAAATTCCGTTTCAATTTTCATTAAAGTAGTTAACTTTCTCAAGTGAGAATCAAATCCTTCAATGCTCGGTACCAAACAAAGCAAGGTGCGTAGCGCTCTCTCTACTTCATAGTCATGTGCCCGTGGGAGGAGACTCGCCTTCTTCTTCTGAGATGGGATGACGAGAATATGCTCTGCAGATGTTTTCATTTCAGGAAGAAGATGTTATCAAGGAGCGAAGGGACGAAGGCAAGAGGTCTAGGTCTTTGCTGCTTGACTGCGTCAAAGCTTGAAGTGACGAATACGCAGCACTTTGATTGAATCAGAAATGAACTGATATAGCGGAGGAAGAGAAGAAGCTGTGTCGGTTCTTATTTCCCAAAGGGAGTTACTTTAGCTACTATTAGTCTAGAAGATAGAAGATAGGATTGGAATAGCATAGTCCTACTTCCTAGTCCTAGTAGTCTTAGTACTCACTACTAAGACTGAGACTGACTACCAACTGAAGTAGACTTACTTTTATCCTCGTTATAACATAACAGAAGCGGCTTCGTAGGACCTCTGTTCGCTAATCCATCATCGTATATGAGACTGACTTTCTTGCTTCTTTAAGACAGTACACCAGTACTAGTTTGAAACCTGTCCGCTGCCTCACCTTAGGAAAATTATTCCATATAGGAATGAAGAAAGGCCATGATAGGAATGTGAAATGACTGTAGGGGGAATGAATTCTTTCTTCCCTAGCAATTAGCAGAGCGAGGGGAAAGGATAAAGGGTGCGTAGTTCTTACCCGCTTTATCTAGTAGGTCTTTCTTGAAGGGGAAAGAGATATCAGTTTAGGCTTTACTACGTGATGATTTTATTGAAAAAGTCCATCACACTTTTGTCTCAGCGGAGGAAACAGCATATTTAGATGCTGCAGATGGGGATTGCTGAAGCGAAGGGTCCAGGAAAGAATGCACCGAGAGGTAGAAGACTCACTATCTGTTGTTTACGTCCTGCGGTAATCAAACATCGCCTCTCGTAGACATTCGCGTTCCTGTGCGGTTATCAAACGCACTCGTATTTTGGGGCTTCCCCTTTTTCAATCACCTCCCACCTTATGGAAAGCCCACTGCTGAATACCCTCAATCAAAAGGTCAAGGAGATTATATAACCCCATAGTATGAAGAGCTGCTCGGGGGATCGCACCCCTTGGCCTAGGGTATACATTCAGATTTGGAGGCATACCTAATTACCGATAAGAGCAGAGATCTCCTCTCTCCTTCGGACCCTCTACCTCTACTTCCCTTCCGCTCATAAACCGCCTTCCAGCAAGGAGAAAGAGATAAAGAATCAAATTATCAAATTCCCGTGATAGTCCAATCTTTAGATTGAGAGCCCCGCCTTCTTTTGATTCTGAACCGTTCGAAAAGCACTGGATTGGCGCATGTCTTCCTATGAAATCGATTCTGTTTCAAAGCTTGACTCAGCTGACAGAAGAGAAGGGGAACCGCCTGGAGGCATTTAGAACTTACTAAAACCTGCTTTTAGATGTTATTTTTACAGTAGACGAGACTGCACAACATCAATCTCCCGGCGAAGCACCGATTCCGGTAAAGTAAAGGAAAGGGCGGAGCCCACTGCCTTACTAAAAAGCACGAAGCATAGGACCATATTTTTAGAATTATCTTTACGTTCCGGACGGAAGACAAAAGCCGGCGGATCTAAGAGATCAACAGCAGTAAAAAAGTAAGAAAAACGAGCTTTACAAAACCACTCCTCATACGCAAGCAAAGCAAGAAGCCACTCACGAAGGAGTGTGCGCTCTCCAATACGTAAGCTACCCTCATCTAACTTAGATTGGATGTCTTCATAGAGACGTTTTCAATGAAGCCCCAATCGGGAGAGCAAGCATCGAGAAGCATCTGGCGACATTTCCATGTGAAATATCATCAAAGGCATCGACCTCCATTTTCCACATAAAGGATCTTTCCGCTAAGAATGATAATCATGTTATATCTACGCCATGATATCAATCAGGTGGTTTAGAACTAAATTCATATGGGTTCATCTTCCGCTTCTGGTAGAGAAGTTGAACAAATGGTCTCTGAGCTTTCGTCCCCGTATCCCATTCTTGGCCTTCAGCCGGCTTTGATCAACCCATATCTTCTTCCTTTCCTGGGGCTATCCCTCTACGCTAAGCTGGCAAAAGAGCTTTGAGACTTCCCGCCCGAGGAGATAATATGAATCAATAATGAATGCGATGATCAAAGAAGCGGCTAGACATAGGTCAAAGGTACAACCGCTACCGCCAGTAGGATTTCCTTGCTTTACTAACGAGCTAACCTACGAACCGCTCCGTGGGCTACGCGAAGGGACGAGTTAAGGAACAAGAGTCAAAGACGACGTAGACGTCATACTACACAACACAAGCAAAGACAGGAGGCCATTTACATAAGGGCGCGCCTTACGTGCCACTACCAACCCTCGCAAGCTTGCTAGCCCTTCTTTTAAGCTGTGGAGCGTACCAACTTTGATTAACATCGAGTTGTATGTTTCGCTGCTGTCTAATGAGGCGCAGCATCGGTCTGGACTCTGGACGGTCTGTCCAAGGGACTGGATCCCAAGGCTCTTCTTAGTCTAACATGATTGTTGTAACCCCTTATTCTCTTCTAATGGGGGTTGCTCATTGCAGTGGAATTCAGTGACAGTCCACTCCTTAGGTCATACCAAGGTGCCCTCCCCTACCTATAGGGTTCCCCGTAACGAGGGATCCCATATAGGGGAGATCGCCGTGTCGGCATACCATAATTAGTGGAGGATCAACTCTTTGTCTAGTGAGGAAATCACGGGACAGCAAGCCGGTCACTAACGTAAATCTAAAGATTGATAACAGATTTGCACCTGCTAGCTCTGTAGATCTTAATTATATTCCATTTTTATCTTTATCCTTGGTGGGCATTCCCCCATCTAACCTTAATGGGACAGGGGTACTAGCAGGGAAGAGGGCGTTAAGTAATCGATATGAATCGCTTTACAAAGCTCTTTCTTTCCCTAATTCGTGTGTCGCCGCTGAGATGGCAGTTGTTCGAAGACTTGCCGGTCCTAATAGGATGATTAAAACGAATCTTATTAGTGGCAGCTGATAGTCTTACCAAGGAGTCGTGCATAGCCATCTACTTGTATGCGAAGGCTGTTAAGCGGTTGTATAGGAAGGAGGACTGAAAGCAACCTATCCCCGCCTAGGGGCCTAGGAAACCCTATCCACCAAGAATCCAATGGAACTAGATGCCAGAAGTGACTCGAAAGGAGAAGGTATGAAAAACTTCCCCAGGTGAAAGAACTTTCTATACATATCCCCGCTAGGAACGAAGGAAGGAGAAAAGAGTGGAGTAAGGGAAGCAAAAGACACTGTACCGACTGAAAGGTACATAGTTGCTTGACCGATAGCGAGAGGTACGGAGTGGCTCGACTGATAAGGAGAGGAAGGGGGCTTAGGCCAAATGAGGGCTCTTCTATATATATACATAAGCCCTAAAGTTGGGGGTAGATAGAATGATTATTGCTTATGAATCTCTAACACATGTGGGTTGCTCCTCCATAGCAAGAATGAGATCCTTACCTCAGAACTTGGGATGAAGGGCTTGTTGACTAAGACTGACTCCTTATGGCTTACAGAACAGGTGCTCCCAAGCTAGATGGATATTTGCGTCCCCAAAGAGAGTCATTTGATTCAAAGACTTAGTGCGCTCGCAGCCTATGAGAGAATTAATGCCCCAATAAGGCAGTAAGGAAGATGCACGATCAAAGAAAGGAATTCGTATATCACAGAGAAAGTATGTTCTTGATCTCTTAACCCCAACTGGAATGCTTGGTTTACAACCAAGTGATACCCCTATAGAGACAGGAAAAAGAGAAGCTGATGCTGGCAGACTGGTTGACAAAGAAAGATACCAGAGATTGGTGGGAAGATTGATATATTTGTCACACACAAGACCTGACATTGCATTTGCTGTAAGTGTCGTTAGTCAGCATATGCACTCACCCAAGGAGGCACATCTAGATGCTGTGTACAAGATCCTGAGGTATCTAAATGGCACCCCAGGAAGAAGTAAGGACTGCTATTCAAAAAGGCAAGCCAGTCTAGAAGTATTTACTGATGCTGATTGGGCTGGGTCTACTGATGATAGGAGATCAACTACTGGATACTGTACCTTTGTATGGGGTAATCAATCTGGTCACATGGAGAAGTAAGAAGCAAAATGTTGTTGCTAGAAGCTGTGCAGAAGCGGAATTCAGGGCAGTTGCCCAAGGAATATGTGAAGGCCTCTGGCTTCAACGACTATTGGGTGAATTACAGGTTGACTTAGAATTGCCCATCAAACTCTATTGTGACAACAAGGCTGCTATAAACATATCACTCAATCCAGTTCAACATGATAGAACCAAACATGTTGAAGTGGATAGACATTTCATCAAAGAAAAGGTTGAAGAAGGAAGAATTTGCTTGACATATGTCCCAACTAAGGAACAAACAGCTGACATCCTCACTAAAGGGCTTTCAAGACAGAATTTTTAAGATTGTATTGGCAAGTTGGACATGATTAACATCTATGATCCAACTTGAGGGGGGCAATATTATGGGATTTTTAGCAAACATTATTCTTTATTGTAAATAGTAAGCTTATTAGAATTTATTAGAGCTGATTTAGTGGCTTTAATCTAGGGATTTTTCTTCTCTCCTTTTCTGTATATATTTGCTGCTCCTGGTACATTCTTGATAAATGAAATTGGATGATTCAGACCACAATTTTCCTTTCCCAGGCTCGACCGGAGAGGAATGAACTTTATCGCTCGAGAGATAGGAAAGTCAGAGGCAGCAGGTCAGGGAAGGACTGAGTACCTTTAAGACTTGATAGAGATTGCATTGCCAGAAAGGAAGGAAGCGAGAGGAGCGGTGGAATGCCAACAGGCGTCTATTATTGAATTCACCCCACCCCTGACTCATTGTACTAGTTACTGCTATAGCTAGCGCTAGTGCTGTATTGGTGTATTGCTAGTGAACTTACAGAACGAGCTGTAAAGGTAGAAAAAAACAGATCAATCAAGAGATAGTGGTTCGGCCAAACATCTTTCTTTTTCCTAAGTAAGGACTAGGCTGTCGAGTAAGGATTGGCCGAGGGGGAAGGAGCAAAGTAAACCAATAGCAGTAGATGACGGAGCGTAACGGGAACTCTCCCATAGGGATCCGAGTTCCGCACTTCTTCTAAGTGACGGAGCGTGTTGAGACGGAACTAAGAAGTCTTATAGGTACACCCCAAAATTGGATCGGGAGTCAGGCGCAAAAGACCAAGAGTGACAAATGCGTACGGGAGCAGAAAGCGATGGGTAAGAGTTCCTACCCGAGTCACGAAAGCAAGAAAGAGTCCAATCCCGAATGTTCAGCCCAAAGGCAATGAATGGGGAAAGCGCAGCCTAATCTGACTGGCAAGCTGTTCTGAGACTAATCTCACTTCCTAGCCCGGGAAAATCTCTCTTCAGGTGCACTTAAATTCTTACGACCTGCGTCCTTTCTCCAAGTGAAGTGGTAAATCCACTGGAGCCATTAAGAAGTCATTACCTTTGAGACCTCCTAAAATCCATTGACTATGAGTGATGACGGTATTCGGATCCAACAGATACTGAGGAACTGTTGATATCGTCCAACCAGCACCCATATCATACAACTTCCAGATAAGACCAAACTTGAATATAGAAGAATCCAAATTTGATCTCCTCCAAGAAGTAGCACAAATAGGTGCATCAAACAGAGAGTCGATGGACACCTCTGGAGACAATGCCACAGTATGGTACCACGAGACCCACTTAAACCACTGCTTCATCCAATTGAACAAAACAGTACGAAAAAGTCTTTCTCGCTCACCATCAAACACAAGCTCTTGAGGGAAGAGCCTGATCTCCTTGGGCTTTAATTCCTTCTGGAGATAGACAACCATCTTCGCCTTTAGATATGGATTGAGAGGGTTTCCCCTACCAAGCCAAAATTCTAAAGGTAGTTGTCCTGACCTGAAAGGTTTACCCGCAACCGCCTTCAATCTGCACCACCTTTTAGATGTTGTAGAGTGAAGACGGGCCCGAACCCGATAGCCTGCACCAGCAAGGCGGAAAAGTCTATTTGTTGATGAAACATTATACTTTGCAGCCACCTGGCATAGACTAACGGTGGATTTACAGGTCCAAAGAGCCCTTAAGGATATCGGAGATAAGTCAACAGACATGGACTTAGTCCAATACCTCTTGGCGAACTCCATCGTCCCATTACGAGAAATTATAGATTTCGGTAATGAGATAGATACGTCCAGCTGCTCGAGGATTTTACTGTATTCACGGGCAACCTCCTCATCGGCGATGAGAATATCATCACCAGGGAGGGCATAGTCCCGAAAGGGGGAAGCTCTTTTCGGCTGAACTCTCCATGCTGCCAACCATACAATGTAATGGTGTGACAGCGCGAAAAGTGACCAAGAGCCGTAGTAACCTAAGGCCTGACCGGTCATGAAGGCTACCTCAGATATACCTTTTATGATTGGTTTAGTAACCAAAAAGGTATTGAGGCCCAAAGAACTGTTGACAATTGAAGATGCCAATGTACTACCCCAGATACATTCTAGAGTAGTATATATGACACTCAATGGCCAACGGTCAGTTGCTGATTTGAGGTCGAAAGAAAAGAGATTATCTCTCTTTAATTCTCTCAAACGCAGCAAAGGACGTTCTTGGTTGAATGTACCATCAGAGGGTAACCTCTTGAGGACGTTCATAGCCCAATCATGGACAGGACGAAGTAATCTCTGCTGTACGTAATTACATATAGCAAAGATCCTTCGTTTACCACTGCCCTCGATCACTTGACTCAACCTACCTGACGCAATTGGGAGACCCTTATATGCTCCTAATAAAGTAGCAAAATAAGGTCCGACACATCTTTCGAAGTAGTCGAGATCCCAATTAGCATACCAAGTATTCATGCGGTAGTCAAGAGGATATAAAACTCTCGGATACCACAGGATACCTGGTGAGAAGAAACCATCTTGAAGGCTATGAATTTTATTCACCTTGAAGATAAATGCAGCTATTTCGTGTTTCAGATTAACAAAAATATTCATTCTGAAACCGAGAATAGCGATTACACAATCTATCGACCTTTTCATCAACCGAAAAGTTCAATTTCGATCGAAGAAAAGAGTCTTGGATTGGGGTTGACTTCCAGGTAGGTTCCCAAGACATCCCCTTCACCAAAGGGATACTTGAGAGATCTGGTAGATATAGAGGTTGGATATCCTTTTAAGAGGTTTTGATCTCCTCAAGGATACCCCGCCTCAATATTCTGGTGAGGAGTAACAATACTAGAAAAGGTTGCCCGGGTAACCCTCGGAGCAACACAGATCAGTTTTGCTAATCCAAACCATGATAGATACAGTTTAACAACCATATCACCGTGTTCATCACGGCGCCATATTTTCTAAGAACAGCCGGGATTATACGGGGGATACCAGATCTAGTCAAGGATACAGGAACAGAGATTTGGTCACTTGGATGGTAGTTGCCAGCAGAATATCGCTGTAAAGCAACACCACACTGCTTCAAGTAAAGTGCAGTGGACAAGTAACCAGATTTCCGTTTTAGCTGTATCACACGTCGCACGAAGTGAACAGCCGCAAGGCTGACTTCTCTGGTAATGGACCTTAAAACTCGCATTCGCATGTTGGTTGTTCTTCACTAAACATCGAGGTTTCAGGTGAAAGTGAAGGTTCGGACTATAGTCTCGGCCTACGTCTTTTCAGGTCCGGTTTTCATTAAGGGGCTTCCTTCCTTGATCACGTGGTATGTACCAGGGACCTCACGTATACCTCTTCACCAAGGTATGACTTGGGAACCAACCTGGAAAGCAATACCGAATTGTCCTTACCTTACATCACAGTTGATTGAAGGTGGTGTCAAACCTCGGTTAGCTCGTTCAAAATCCCCTTTCTAGCTATTACCTTTGCCAGAGGATTTTTCATTTCTTTCTTAATCTTAAGGCCTCTATCTAGCTGTCTAACGCCTTTTCTGATCATTATATGGAAGATTACATTTGAATCATTAAACGTGACTTTTGAAGTCATAATCTCGCTATCTGCTGGGATCTAGTCCATGAAAGACCTCTCACTGGCTGTCTTGCCCACAGGATTTCTTAACCTAGTTTGCAGGAATTTGATGTTAAGTAAACTCCAAAGATAACTTTCAAATTGCCTTAGCTTATCAATTCAACTCTATGGTTAGCAACTGCCATCTAAATAACTTTTAGAACAGTATTGGTCTAACTGGCTTTAAGCTGAGCTTCTTCTGCAACTGGCTGATCGGATGGAAATAAAGAGGGAAGGACTTTTGTTTAACTTACAGACTGACCGCTAGAATGAAAAGAGGCTTGCGGAAAGGAATGCCTTAAAGAAAACTCCAGGCTCTATTCTGACCACGAGTGGCGTACTCGGGTATGAACCCGTCCTTGAGGTAATTGTAGAAAGAATAAGACCATGGTTTTCATAGTCCTCGTAATCTTCTTCGTCTTGACTGGTGATAGGTCATCATCTTCCAACTTTCGAGAGTCTTCATCCAAGAAGATGAATGAATCCCGTTCGACGGAAGGGCTATCTGTGGCTAGGATGTCCAATCTGTCGATGACAAGCGACTCTGTGCTTTTTTGGTGTACTAGCATGTGTACTAGAGCGGCTGAGTATTCATTCCATAAGGACTAGCGAGTCAGCCAAGCGATTGTAGATTCTCAGAACATGGGTGAAGATTCTCTCCCTAAAGCCCTTGATTAGGTCAGATGTTGATATGAGGAAAACCCTATTGGATAGAGTTTAAAAAAAGGCCTTTGGTACCTCTTAACAGTAAAATGAACTTATTAAACAACAGCAATCACAGCTTTCAAAATAGCAGAAATAGCTGCCTATTCCTTCACAATAACCATGGCATGAGATGTATTTTCCTTATTAGAAAGCAAACCGAAGCTGCTCTTACTGTTCTCGTAACCGTTGATGGAGGAATTACCGCTCTTACTCTATCCGCTGTTGGGACTGATTCCTTTCCTTCTGATGTGGACAAATAGACATAGACATCCGCTGTTTGAGAATGACTAGAAGAAGCTGCACATAACACATAAAGGCAGGGAGTAGCACTAGTCTCATCTCAGGGCATGCCCATAATCGGATTGATGGCAGAATCCGATTATGGGCAATGGAATAGGAAGAAATGGGGCGAAGTGACTACTGCAACTATCGGTGGTATATAAGAGCTCTTAGAATAGCTTGTGCCCAGTTAAGATACGAAGTTAAAAAGTATGCTAGAAGACTTTGCACGAATAGGTATAGATTCAGATGCGGGATTAGCCCAGAGATGCCTTCCTAAGCCCAAATTACAGGATTTCCTGCTTTCCTGAACCGGATTGCACTGATCAGATTAGGCAGAAGAAAGATGCCATATAAAGAAGAAAGGCAGATAGCGGGAATTAAACCAATATTAAATAAGAACCAATAGCAGTTGTTGAAGCTTTAGCTCTAGATAGAGAGCCGGAAATAGGACCCTTTAGTTTAGTAGTTGGGTCTTTTCCAAAATACCCTTGCTTTTCAGTAACGCTCGAAATCACTGATGTACGGAAGTAGACTAGAATCTCGGAACGTGCCGCCTCTTGAGCTTGGTTCCGAGTTCGATTAATAAGTAGCAGGGTTTTCACTCTTTCAGGCTTTGTTTGGCCGCTAAAGATAGAGTTTTGGCTTTCTCCTTTACAGCGAGTGGTCTAATGAATGGGGTTGACTTCCTTACTCATTTCACTACCTTTCCAGAACTCGGTTCTGAGCCTAGGCTCGAATGAGGAATGATAGAGCGCATGTCAAGGATTGAGCTTGAACTAATCGAATTTTCCCCTCTTTATAGCAGGATTTTATCCATCAATGGAAGCTGGCTATGTGACCGGATATTTGTCTTCTCTCTGCTTTTCATAGGCAAGTCTTCCTGTCTAATCTAAAGGCTAGCTGGGGATATCTATAAATTACTTAATAAGAAAGAAAAAGAACGCCTAGGTTAGGCCGACAAGCTAATAGCTTACTTGTTCTAGTTTTGGCTCCCTGGGAAGATCATTTTTTTAGTGAATACCAGGTTTCCAATATCTTTTATTTTAAGTCCCGCGATGTGCAGAGAGTGTACACCAGTCAATCTGTGCTCGTGCGTCTGGGTGATCCTCAGGTGGAGCCCAGGTGTCAGTGTCAAATGTGTGGCAGAAGCTAAATAGAAAAAAGAAAAGAATTTTGGCGCAAAAGGAAAGAAAGAAGGGTAAGGCAGAATAAGAAGGGAGAGCGAAAAGAGGGCAAGACGCATAGCCTAATGGTTGACCGGCAACAAAGCATACTTGAGAGAACCGGTACGGGTACTTGAAAGATATTGCACGCAAGCGCGGGGTTAACCGCAGCAGACGCGAATGAGAGATCAAATAGATAGCATATCACCCTGAATAAGAAAAGCAAAGGCCACCTATCAGTGCTTTCAAATCATAGGAATATGCTACCATCTCACCAGCCTAACTGTCTAAAGGCCTAGTCTGATCGAAGGTCCCATCACATGGTAACCTTTTCAAAACCTGGCCGAGCCACTCATGAAGAGGTCTCAAAAAAAAGCCTTGGAAATACTAGGACGTAATTACCAATGGCAAATATGCGCCTCTTACCTAGCGAACAACCAAGACGCCCACGAGCCATGGCTTTCCGAACCTCAGGTGATGCCACCAGGAGGTAAGGACCCACGGCCCGCTCAAACCAGTAAAAACTCCATACACAGATCAGTTTCTTATTCTGATCAAGAGCAAATCGTATGAACCTTGGCCAGAGAGCACCTTGCGACCATTGCTCACCCCGAATATGAACAAACCGCATAAGATAGACGAATGCAGATAGCTCATAGGGGTAAACATTGAAGCAAGACTTGGCGTTGGCCAAGGACCGATTTATTCCATCAGCTCGCAATTTATTACTGAGCTGGGAACAGGTTGGTTCCCACAACAACCCTTGATGAAGGGGAAGCTGTGATATCCAGGGAGTATAACGAGCTATCAATCGAGGAAGCGTTTCCGCAACCCGATTGACAAACTCGTACGCTCGATCAAAGTTCGTGACAGGGGACACAATTGGATCAAAAATGGATCTGTCCACCTTCTTTGCTGCTAGAACAATTCTAGAGAGAGAGAAGAGAGACAACCAGATCCGAACCAACGTATCCGAAGTATCGTCCTTCCTATACATCTTATGACGTATAAAAGAAGGTATGATTTGAGGATACCCTGACCTGGACAACGAGACGGGCAATAGCTGTTGGTTTACGTAGTTGCCCATAGCGAATATACGTCTTTTACCTCCGCCCTCTAATGAACAACCCAGACCTCTGAATCTTCCCCAATCCCCTTTGGGGGGCCAACGAAAGGCTCGAACCAGTCTAACGACCAGCCGCTAATGATCTTATTGTTAGGATCAAGGGCATAGCGAGTAAACTTTTCCCCCTCATCCTTAAAGCCCATTGCTCCCCGTAAGCATGCACGAAACGGAGTAAAGGCCAGTAGCTCGGCAGGGAAACGATAAAGCAGGATTTGGACTTGGCTCATTGTTGTGATAGGAAGTGCGAGTTAGGAATAGCCTTCCTGGTTGGCTCCCACGTAACCCTTGGTGGAGAGGTATCCGTGAGATCCCTGGTACGTACCACGTGATCAAGGAAGGAAGCCTTTCCCTACCATGGATACGACCTTCTCAGTAGACCGCCAAGTTTGTGAAATGTTGGCTTTCATTCTTTTCGCTATCAAGAAGAATTCTGGTAGCAAAGAAGATTGATGGATCTATATTACGCTCTATCATATCGCCTATTGAAGATCCAGATAGGGTATATCGGAGAATATCTGATATTACACTATCTGCTAAGGATCTTCTCCTTAGGTACTGTCCTAGTATGCTAACCACGCCCCTGTGTCAGGGATTGACGTGGGAACCTACTTGGAAAGCCCTTCTTTCTCTGTCCGAAGCCTATCACATTCAAAGGAGGCGCCGGCAAGTAGGATGTTGCAAAAAGCGGTCTACCTCACTCTAAGGCCTACCAGCCCGCACACTCTCACTTATCTGTAATCGGTTAATCGTATTCCCCTGTAAGCTAGCCTGTAACATCCTTTGCAGAGCTAACTCAGGAAGTTCTTCCATCCCTTTGCCGACTTCTTACCGTAAAAACGTAGCTAGGCTTGCTTTACCAGCTGATGTTTCTTCCTTCCCTCTGGTATTTCTTCCCATAGCTTTTCCTTCACTCGCCTACTGCTGAGCTTGAACCAGAACTTGGATAGATAGGCCCCCTAGAACCTATTTCCCGCCCCTTAGTGGCCGATGGTGAAGCGCCTTACAGGAAGAGGCAAGAGTTGTTTCTCCGGGAAGAGTCAAATTCTATATTCTTTCTTCTCCCCTCCGGGGGGTTCGGGGAGTTAGACCTCTCTCATACCTGAATTCGCTCTGACTGTAAACTACTTTAGAGAGAAAGACAGGAAGGAAATAGCGTAAATAAGACACCTAGGAAGCACGAAAGATGAGACCTCCGACCTGGCAGGCTTTGCAAATACCACTGCCATTCAAGATCCAAGGAAAGAGAAAGCAGGGCCAGGTGCTATTAGCCCAAGGGGTGAATCAATAGGGTTGGGCTAGGGAACTACGATCACTTACTCCGATTCTTTTCCCTTGGAAGATTGCCGCTATAGAGAACTGAGATGCTTCAAAGCCCTCTATTAGAGTTAGGACCGGGAACCAATAGAATAGAGAGAGCGAAAGGGGTGCAGTGGAAGATTGCAGAATCTTAGGACTCGCTTTAGGACAGCGCCTGCTCCCCTCTTAGTCATACGGAGAGTTGGCAAAGCACAAAGGATTAGTCCAGCCACTCCATACCACTGGATCAGTTAAAGGAGACCGATGCCAAAGGTTTTTCAAGTATCCAGAAAGAGGCCCGGTCGACCACACCTCTAATGGTTTGACCCAAAGAAGGGTCTCCCGTCCCTTTCAGATATACCAACTTGAGCAGGAATTAGGGGCTGAGAGGATCACTCGCCTTGCTACCATCCTTTCTAGCGAAAGACCCGCTCAATAGTAGACATCCCCCCGAGCGATAGCTATTACTATTACGAAAGTCAGATCGTACTGAATCCCTCTTTGCCTCAGTGATGAAGGAAAGCCCGGGTAAGTGAGACCTTGACTTTGACTTCCAATCGGCCTAGGAAAACCGTTTTCTTACCGCTTTCCGGAGTGTGTGATCCGCGTGTGCTTTTCCCCTATAACCCGACTGAGGTTGTTCGCTCTATCGTCTTTATCTTTGTCACATCAAGGTTTGGCTATTTGAGGAAGTAGCGGACCCCATATGGAAGGAATGCCCAGTTGCCTACTTTAGAGCTCCACTTTCATGCAGTGAAAAGTCTTTCTCATAAAAGAAAGGGGATGAAGGAGGCTTAGTGGAAGTCCTCTCACATGACAATAGCTGAAACTTCTTCACTTTGTTTTGTGCAGTCATGCACGTCAAAGGCTAGGTCTTCTTTATCAAAGTCTTCGCCTGAACCCAAGATGACCTCCAGTAATCCCACGACAAGCATTAGGGAGAAGACCTTTTGATTATTCGGTATCGCATTCTCTCTCTAAGATTCTATTCATAACAGGCAAGGGGCCCATGAGCATCAGCTTCGGGCCACCGAGCTGAGTTGAAAAATCTAAAGGAAGACTAGCCTTTGAAGACAGAGGGAATAGGCTAGCCAGCAGCAAAAAAGCAAGAACCCCGCACGAACGAGTCCCCGAGCGAGGAATGAAAGAGCGAACCTCTTCTCATTTCACAATTCCGTCCTGATCTTAGTCAGGCTCGCTGAGAGAAGGAATTTCTACTTTTTTGTTTAGTTTAAAGCCCGCCCAAGCAAGAGAAGCCTGTCCGAGACTGGCTGGCCATTGGAGGAAACTTTCCCTGCGTCTTTATTCATTACCGGCTGAACGGAAAATCTTTATTCCCCGAATCAAA
>NW_021635445.1:392500-527500 GCF_004799145.2 Neltuma alba | reverse complement strand
TTACATGAACCATCAAAGAAAGTTCTACCACTGCTTAGAAATTTCCAGGGGGAAAACCCTGTCTTATGTGACTGCGTGTGCTTGTTAGATTGCTTGGGGTTCTATGTTGGTCCCACTCTTTGTCACCTTAGGAAAATGGACTTATCGGCTGTGTTTCTGGGCCCTATGATGGACCTTTATATGGAAGAGGGCTTTGAATTCTTTTTCCCGTGGCACATTTAGTTCGGGTTGATGCTTTCTTTTCCCGGTATAACTGGGCTCGAAAATTCGCAGCATTTCGGCCTGACTCATCATAAGTTGGAGTGATGAATCCTGGCTCTCAAACCCGAGCCTTGTAACAATTTTTAATTAAAAATAATTACGTCCTTCCTCAATATTACATCTAAGTCAAGCAGAGAGTTTTATCGGTTACAGTTGCCCGGCTCCAAAAAACTGGTTCTCACCCGAGGAAGTGCAGAGTTGGTCAAGTGCTCTCTCTCTTCTGTGCTGTGCTGTGTCCTCTCTCTTCCTTGAAACTAGAACAAAGATAGTTTCACTTCGAACGAAAGGACGAAGGGTGAAAATCCTGCCTTGCTTGCTTGCCTGAGCTAATTGAACTAGCTCTTGAACGGGTCGCCCGAGAGTCACTCCAAAAGTGAAAGAAAACCAGAAGCCGAGGCGGACCCTCTCATGTACAACGGAATGGTTGGATTGTAAATCCCATTTATATGGATCGGCGAAGAACAGGTGGGGGCGGGAAAGCCCGATTTTATTTAGTCAAAGATGTCTTATCGTGGACTGGACTACAAGGAAAATAACGAACTAAAACAAAGCAGATTTTATTCATTACTAGCACTAGAAGCATTTTTTTACATGGGATGGGAGTAGATCCAATGGGAAGCTTACACACATAGACCAGCCAAACAACTAAACACAACATTACAACAAAGTTAACAAACAAACAACATATTAAGTTAAAAGAAAGGGAAGACCATACATTAAAACACACTACTTTGCGTCTACAGACACTTATTTATCGTTTTAATAAATAAAGCTAATGCTCATTTCTCGGGGGATTGGAGGGGGGAGCTGCCGCCGCAGCTCGCACAATCAGGTCCTCCTGTTCGAGGAGGAGGGCCCGTTTCCTGGCTTCAAGAGCTTGAATCCGCTCCCGTAAAAATTGCATTCTTCTTCCTATGTCCTCAGGATCGAGAGCAGGCGGATGCTCCCAGAACAGACCAAGCATTTGCTCACATTGGAGCTTCTGGTTTTCTACCTGACGGATTTCGTTCTGAATTGTTGCCAGTCTTGCGGCAATGATATCCATTAAGTGTTACTGAAAGTCTTTCTTTCTGACTTCTACCTCTCTCTTTGAAAATATAGACTGAAAGAAGCTTCTATTTATAGGCCTTGGAGGCGCTTAACTCTTTCTTATTATTAGTAATAATTGTTGTCTTAGTTTCATAACATGTTTCAACCCCGGCTTTTCATGAATATGGAACCAGATCCACTAGATTTTAGTGTGCTGAATAATTATCTTCGTACTCCAATCCGTACGAAAGGCCCTGCCCAAAAAGCGAATCAAATAGTCCTTTGTGGGTATTGCCACGCGGCTTAATTCCGGTCACTCCCTCAGGAATAGGAGGCAATAATAGAACGCACATCAGAGAGTACTCCCCCTTCTCGTCTAATAAGGCGGGTTTCAAAAGCCCCTTTCTTAAGAGATAGAGCACTCCTTACTCGACAGCTCGAAAGCGGATCAGTACAAACCCACGTGATCCGTATTCGCTTACGTACCACGCGTGCTTCGTCGTACACTTCCTAGTCCTATTTCACTGGCTTATTTGTACCCAGCTACATGCTCAACTCGAGCCTCGGCCAATCCTCACTCGACAGCCTAGTCCTTGCTTAGGCGATTGAAGTAAAGCCTCTGCCTCTATCGCTTGATTGAAAGGATCAGACACTTGCTGTTCCCTACTTTTAAGAACGAAAGCTTTTTTTTTATAAGTAAGGTAAACTAGCTTTTGCCGATTGCACTCGGATAGCGGCCTGGGCCGTCCTGGAATGGGAATTAAATTAATTAGATGGACTGGACTTCGATGGGCTTTGTTTGGAAAGCCAGGAAAAGGTGGCATTTCCGGCTGAAAATCGATCTGAATGCTAACCTTCACTCCAATAGAATAGGCCTAGGTAGAAGCCCTCACTCTATCTATTGGAGTGGAGCCTGCAAAATAAAAAAGAGGGCCAAGCCATCATTCTTTGGGCTGCTATGTTAGCCCATTCCGGCCCGGGTCCGGTTAGGAAGTAAGTAATTTTATGATTTTGATGATGTTCCTTTGTCTTAAGTGATCCATTCGATAGCTTCCCTGTTACCACCCGAAGGGTGAGAAAAGAGATGCTACAGCCCACCCAAGTCTGGTAGCTGAAAATAGGTTTCTGGCGTAACTTAACTGGCTATCATGCCAATACTCTGTTACTCTTGCAAAGGCTGTTCTTGAGGCTTCCTTCGACTAGAAGAGGATCTTGTTCACGGCGGATTTGTATCACCGAACCGACCGTTAGCACCATATGGCGTTCCCCTCAGTGTTGTAGGGAAAGTTATTGATCGTAATTTCTGTGTTTTTGTTTAATTCGAATTTGGGTTGTCGATGGCCTGTATGTACAATCACAAGCATGAGTAGCGAGATGCTTGTGCGTGACATCGAAAAAGTGCGTGCCCCATTATTATGTAAGTAAGAAGTAAGTGAATTTCGGCAAATCGACCGTAAATTTATATTTCGACCGGCACAATCTTACTGCTGGAGATTTATTCTTATTGGGATTCGATCGAATCGAGGAATAGATTAATAGGAAAGAAAGGAAGAAAGGGCAGCAGGGCTCGCTCTACCCGACCCGATCTGACTTTTGTTGTTTCCTGACTGACAGTCATTCTCCGCAGCGACCATTTCCTTCGTTGGCAGAATAGAATGTAAGTCTTCAATAAATCCCGATTGGTGTGAAGCAAGCAGGAATAGATAGCCTAGGTTCACTACCATTGAGAAAGTGAGAAAGAGACTTTAAAGCAATGGACATAGGTTCGGAAAGCTTGTTCAGCCCCAGGTAGCGAACATAGACCAGAAGAGCTTGACTGGCATGGATGACCAGCCACCACCGATACTGGTTGTGCACACCAGTGGGAACCTGCTGTTTGGATTGAGACAAGAAAGGAAGAATCACCCCTCGGAGATAAGGGTTTACAGGTCTACCCCGACCAAGCCATAGCTCGAAGGGCATAAAAGCTTTGGTCCACATTGAATTTAGACCCTAGAAGTGAGCGGCAATGGAAAAGTTTAGGCCAACTAGCGGATCAAGAGGTGCTCTTTGATCAAAGATACCATCCTGGGGCAGGCGTCTCAATCTTTCTGCCAACCAAGAATAGACAGGATGAAATAATCTCTGATTGACATAGTTACCTATGGCGAATATCCTCCTCTTGCCACCTCCCTCTAACGAGAAGAGAAAGCAAGACGGCCTATCACAGGTGGTAGACCAAGATCATCACACGAAGCTAGGACCGGACCTATAGTTCTTTTAAACAGGTCTAAGTCCATGCCCGAGAACTCTTTATTCATCGGGTCCAGCGCCTATCTCATTCGGTGTGGCCACAAGGACCCTTAAGACCTCTGTTTGCCTTGTGCATGACAATACACAAGCAAGACTGTTCGTCTAGTGGTATCCTGTATCTTATATAAGATCTGTGTCCTTACCCTATGCATGGTATGTCTAGAATGAAAGATCTATTCTAGCCGTTCTTGCTAACCTAGGGAATTCTATTCTCACTTGAGAGATGCGAAATGTAAATAATAATATAGGTTATATTAGTGAATCCGATCTGGGCAGCTAGGCTAGGAAGGTAGTGGGACGAAGAAGAACAGGTTTCACGAATGGGGAATGCTTGGGGGAGTTCCGACATAGGAAGGCGCCCGGAGGTTTTTATTCCTCTACTTTTTTAATAGCTTACACTCCTCGGAAATTACTGAAAGACTGGCCTACGACCCCTCACAGAAAAAAGGGGCTCCGCTTAAAGGAATTTTAGATAAGTCTTTGGGCGTACTTTGACGAGGGGTGACAACTCCTTCTTTCTATTCTATAGAAGTGCCAATAAAAGATATAAAATCTTACTATTAAAATAGAGGGATTGGCTTAACTTCCTCTATGCGGTTGCATATTGCTTTGCTTGAGTAACGAGTAGGCCATTACAGATAGGCTGTTTTTGCTATTACTGATTTAAGAAAAAGGACCTTTCCTTTATGATATTAAGGATTTTTCCAATCATTAGAGTGGTGTCATCCCCCTTTCATTCATGTCTTTTGAATAAAAGTCCGTTGGCCTAACAGTCGATTAGGTCAGTAGCGGAATGCCATTTGACCTACCTGAGAGGTTAAATAGCGCGTTCAGGCACTCGGGAGAGGAGGAATCGAATCCCTATTGGAGTCCCACCCCATAGAAAGGGCTAACCTCCTCGTTAGCCTGCCTATGAATACGAGAATCTTAGTTATGTTCAAGCACTCTTTCGGTCGAGTGAGTCACGTGCGTTCAAGTCAAAGCAAAACAAGAGAAAGTAACTCGACCTTAGGCAGAGGTTTTCAAACCATTCCATTGGGAGTCCCATCATTCAGACGGACAAGACAGATGCCGAGGCAAGAAGCCCCGCAAACGCAATTCAAGAGGGAAGTGCGCCTTCCACCTTATTCGAGTTTCAGATCTTGATGTTACGGCCAGTGCCACGAGAGTTGAGTTGAGAAAGGACTGGGAAAGGGAAAGGGATTAAAGAAATTCCTAGCCTCTCAATGAAGGGCACGGCACCCATACGGGAGACTGAAAAAGACGAATTATTCGAACGGGCTAGAACGCCTTAGATTTGAGAATGGGTATCCGCGAGAAGAATTCTTTAGGCCGAGTAGAACCAATGATTTCACACTCGTAACCATTGAAAGGGGAAGCCGAAGAGCTCCAATCCCTTGATTTCGTAGCCATTGCCGAGGAAGAGTCAGAAGACTGTATGTCTGGAGGAAATACAACCAGAGGTTGTGGTAAATCAGTGTGGAAAAGCCCCTCGTTTGCGCCATCCCCTTCACTTCCAGAAAGCCGTTGAGCATATGTGTCGCCTGAAACTTTGGTAGAACATCCGGCTGCAGAAGGCATCTGGTTTGAAGACTTGTTCCGAAACCAGTAATCATCATCATATGCAATTACCCGATCAGAACAAAACTGGATCTGGAAGGAATGTCATTAAGTGAAGGAGTCCTCGTAAGCGCATAGGCAAAAGGGCTTGGTGCTCGTTGTTCCCCATTTACACTTTACACATGGGCGAGACGAAGAAACTTCCATATAGTTGAGCAGCGAAAACTGCGCTTGCATTAGTAGAAGCGATTAAATATAGTGTCCACACTCGTCTTCAAACTCTCGAGCTCATCAAGAGGGTGCCTTTCTAGAGTCCTAACATCACTCTCAACCTTCTCGACCTTACTACTCATCTCCAGCAATGCTTCCTCCAATGCAGAAACTTTCACAGATAGACTAGCAAGGTCCTCAGCACGTACCTTACTATGACCTCGTCCCTTCTTGCTTCCCTGCTGAGGAGGTTGGGATTCCATTCCCCTTCCCTACATGTTGATAGCAACTTCCTCAGTCATGCCAGACATGCTTGCCCACAAGTATCGCTCCCACGAACCAAGCTCGAACCAGGCTTCCTCGAACCAAGGCTCTGATACCACCTTGTCACGGATAGCTGCTGAAGCTTTAGGGTTCATTTAGCTTAGTGCGCTTGAATTAGCTTAGTGTGAAAGGCGAAGGTTGAGTTACGGAGCCCTTTTTCTTTGAGGCGCTAGAGAAGTGATATTTTATAGCTAGATAAGACAACAGGGGAAAAGGAAGGTAGGTAAGATTCTCACCGAGCCCTAGTAGAAGCAGGTTGAAGCGTTGAAAAGAAAGTGATAGCCCGGATCTCCCCCACCCACGTCCGTCTTTCAATCACCGTGAAGGAAATAAGCCACTGAAGAGCCCCTTTGGTTTTTGGGAACCATGGGACGATGAAAACGATAGGACCGATGCTCTTGCTGAATTGACTTGCCTTCTTGACTCATTTGCTGGGTTTCCGTATCCATCTTGCTTGCAGCCTTAGAGAGCCATTCATTCATTGGTTTCAAGTACTCCCCGAGTATCACGCTAAGATATTCCTTTTCTTGTTCTCGACAGAACCCCTTTTACCCGTTTGCGAAGGAAGCCCAAGAGAGCGGTAAGGGGCGCAGCCTTCTACTACCATGGACGAGGATACGCTAAGGCCACTTTGGCTGAGTCAATCGAAGCTAAAGCAACGTCCAGTTGGCCGAGCTGATGAACTTGACCCAATAGATCTATTAGAAGCAACAGAGTAATAGGTGGAAGCAGATCTAGTGCTAGTAGGTCGAGGAATTAAAATAAATGTCCAGATTCATATCTAATTTCAAAGTAATGTAGGTGCGATCGAGCGGAAAAAGCCCAAGAGCTCCCCGCGTGGGGACCACCTACACAGGCATACAGCTGCGCACCAGACGGGTTAACTAAGAGCGCGCGTACACAACATAACAAAGCTTAATCTCCGTCTCAATAGAAGGGCAGTTCCATATCGAAATCGATAGCCGGTGAGCGCTTGACTCGAATAACTGGTCTGAGTAAGGGTGATAGACCAATCCTATCATCACCACGAGGTGAGGTGAGGAAGACAAAAACGCGATGCCGGCCGGGAAGAAGAGTCCTAAGTTCGGGCCAATGCTTTCTTTCTTTCTAGAGACTTTGACTTGAAATAGTGGCCTTCCTCCTTCGTACGCCAGCTTATTCCGTCCGTCGAATCATCAGTAAGGCTTTTAGTCTTTCATCTAAAACTCCTTTCAATCTCCATTCTCCATACCGGCCGATAGTGGAATGAGCCTCTGGGTGATCCCTGCCATCAATTGATTGCTGTTTCGGACCATCCAATCTTTCCCGTGCTGCTTGTAATCCCGTTTTCTTGAACAATGGAACTGCACTCCCTTTATATATATATTCTATATCTCTCTCATTCTTCGATCCGTTCCGAACAACTCGGAAAGCAACTTGACAAAGAGAATTCATTCCCCCGTAGATTCTTTTGGAACAAACTCGCGGAATGAACACTCCTTGATTGGTATACCGGTCTTGGAAGAAGGCATAGCGGCGTTTATTGGCAATATGCGCCGGGATTGATTGAAACAAGATTCTGGGAAGGGATTTCACCTGGAAGTACTTCCGCTAATTTAGAATTCGGAAGCTGAAGCTAATGCCCTTCCTCTTGAGGAGAGGTAGCTAACCAACTTCTAGGAGAAACATAATTGACAGCATTGATCTCTGTAGCTACGCCACCCACGGAATTTAAAGAACCTAAAGGAGCATGAGTCATATATGACTATTCCGCGGAGCAACGTTCTTGCCAAGGCTGTATGTCTTTTTTCAGTCTACTCAAGTCCAAACCATTGGGACATCATCGGACCCCAGGAAAAGAGAAAGAGATAATAATATCGAATGTCATTACTTACTCACTTACGGAAAGAGAGAGAAAGGCTGATAGCATTGTTTAAGTGAACGTGAACTAGACTTCGACGGAGCAAGCTACGCACCTTCTTTGACTTAAAGATAAGTAAAGTAAGACAAGGAACTTCAATGCTGGAGGAAGGACAACTGCTATTGAATCAAGTGCGGGTATTGATGCCTTTTCCGAGACTAGGAAAATAGGCTTCTTTCTTCCCAAGACACTGACTATCGTGACCCAAACTTTGAAATTGATGTGGCTGAGATTTGCCTGAAACAACCTATGGTCTGCAATCCTCTTAGGCCAAGGGATGTTGAGGCTCCGGTATCACAGGCCGTAAAAAGAGAAGCTGTAGAAAATATTAGGCCTTATACTTTTGATATTTCGAAGCCTAGTGAAATTTTTGATTATCTCTTGGTCAATAACGCCCTGAAACTGTCCGAAGGCCATGAAATTCCTTCATAAGAAGAACTTAAGAAGAATAATAATTATTGCAAGTGGCATAATTATTATAGACATTATACTAATGAATGTCTTACTTTTCGGAATGTGATACAGGATTTCGTGGATAAGGGGACCTTGAAGTTTCCGGAGAAGACTAAGCCGTAGCCTTCGTCTTTCTGATACATGATGGGTACTAAAAGAGATTCCTAAAATAAGTTCTGTGTATTGATTTTGCCGCTTAAGGAGATCAATGTGTAGTGGAAGAGTCTACCTTTGATCAGCGAATTACTTCTTTCATCTGCTTATGCGTCTGTTGCTTCGGCTGATACGATCCTACGTTGATTGGCTTAAAGTGCCAAATAACGCATTCTAGAAGCCTCTGGCAGTTGAATTGGTTGGAGCCTATCTTATATGCTTTCTTATGCCTTTGTAGTGCCTAAAGACAAGTGAACGAAGTGGCCTTTTGGTAAGGGACACGAGTGAACAAGGGAGAGGTTAAACCGCTTACTAGTGGCGAAAGAGCTTCTATATCGAAGTTCCACATCGTTGTGACTCCTAGACAAAGACTAGCAGCATTTGTCCACTTTTCTGCTGACTCTGAAGACTTTCTTTCCACGGGTGGCATTACGTGAAACGAAAATCTTCCTTATATATATATTAATACAGCTACCTTGTTCAACGAGATACCATTCCATAAAAGGGGCCATGGCTGCGAACCATAAGCAAAGGAGGCAAAGCTGTTCCTTGAGTTTGTCCATCGAGCCAGTAGAACGCTTGCCAAGGGTGGAAAGCGGACAGATGCCATCGAATCGGATGTGAACAAATTCCTGAAATCCGCTCTTAGAGTTCGAGAATCCAAGCGCAGGCAAGTCAGCTAGCGAAGCAAGGGGCAAAGAAAGGGTAAAAAGCCAGTTCCGTGCCTATAGTCATTCCTCTCTCTGGTATAAATTCCTTCTCTCCCTGCTCTCAGTCAGTCCAGGCCAAGGGGAAAAGGCTTGTAAAGAGTATAGGGTACCAAGCAATCTCGCAAGCTTCAGTTTTCCAGTTCAGAATCCGATGTGCGGAAAAGAATCCTAGGTTAAGGCAGTAGCACGGTACGGGATCAGTCCCTTGTTCTCAGTTACTCATCAAATGGTACTCAGTTGTTGGCATTACCATTTAGGAACTCAGTTTTTTACTTTTAGTATCAATCCGGTTCAAAGAAAGGGTTGGAAGACTGTCTTCTTATCGGTGGGATACTTTCATTCTTCTCCGCAATGGAATATGAATTCATGATCGGGTGAATGAAGAGGATAAGCAGTGCTCAGTGATTACATCAGATATGAATTATGCGGCATTGCAGAGACTCTTTGATTAGCAGCCAAGGTAACTTCTTTCCCAAAGCACCACTCCTGCAAGACCAGATTGGTGGGGTGTGGAAAAAACCTCATCCTTCGACAAGAGTAGGGGGATTTCCTATAGCACAACCAATTGGTAGCCAGAAGATGGATGGCTGTGAAGTAAGCGGATATGGAATAGTAGAGGGACCGGCCCTGAAGCGAAGCACGGGGAGCCAGAGAACCCATTACAGATTGAGTAGCGGGATTCCTAGGCAACAGTTGCAATCCGGCCGCAAACTGCTATTTTCTTACTTATTATCCAACGTTAACCATGAATATGGAATAAAGCAAGATAAGGCTCGGAAATGGGCTGAAAGGAGGTTCTATTTATAGGCGTTGGCAGACTTCTTTACCTTATATGTTAGTTGTTGGTACATGGGACATGCTTTCAAAAGGTCAAATCGAAGAAAGGCCGGCGGAGAAAGTACGAAAGCGCTTAGATCGAGCTACGGCTTATTTGTGTCTTCCCCTAGTTGTGGTAGCCTCCACTCCAGATCATGATCCTCTACTTGAATCGTCTAAATAGTCAAGGTCAACCACTATAAGCAGTTCTTTCGATTATGTGGCTCAGCCCTTCAGTCAAAAGAGAAAATCGTGTCGTACTAACTTCGGCTCTGGAACAAACATTCGCTTGGACATATTCAACATTCTTTACAACAGAAGAAGAGGTGGAGAACTTTCCTTCGGAATGGACCCCGTCCACTGACTAACCTAACCCGGAAAGACTTAACAAGTTTCTTGTTATGTTCATTGGTCAACCTTCTACGACTTTTACCGCTGTTAGGACCGAATCGAATGGAAGACTAGGGGACTCAGTCAAAGACTACTTCCTATACTTCTCGGTAGGGTTCAGTATCGGAGAAAGGTTTTGGAGTTATGCTTACAAGAGAAAGCTGGCCCGAAACAAAAGATGCCGAAATAGACCACTCTTAGGAAAAGTGGGGCTCAGATTGCTTGCTTCCAAGACTTGACTGCTACCTTAGCACAATAGAACGAGAGTGAAATGGCCCTTAGGCCTTAGCCGACAAAGCAAGTGATACGAGGATGTGAGACTAGACCCCAAAGATAACTTTCAACGAAGAAAGTTAAAGTCAGTCCTTAAAAGGAACTTCAGCTCTTACCACATTCTCAAACAAAAGCAAATCCAACTTCGACGACTTAGAAAGAAAAAAGGGGACACTAAGAATCTTAAATAGGGAATTCTCCTTTGAGACTCATAGGTCGACTTTCGGCTCGATTGCACTTTTTATTTGACTAGTTAGAAGTCCTAACCTATTAACTCTGATATTTAATGGTAACATTATCTATATTCTTTATATCTGGTAAAGTGCATTTCTTGTTCTTTTTGAGTTCCCCGACTAATTGACTCTTCTCGTAAATTAGAGCTCCTCTCGATGGTTTCTCTTGGGAGAAGGGCAGTAGGATTAGAAAAAGGCCTTACTTCTATTGAAGCTATAGAGGCTGTTTCGGCTCTTGGAGTAAGGGGGAAGAGTGCCGATGAAATGCTTTTTGAGACTTAGCCAACTCAATGGAAATTCATTTAGGCAAGATCCCACGTCCGAGAGTCTGATTCTGCTTTGACTCTTCTCAAGGAAGGAGACGTAAAAGAGAGTGCTTGCTTTTCCTGTTAGAGATGCTAGTCTTTTTGTAATAACTGCTCTTCAAGGAAGAAGAGCAGACGTTTCTCTTGTGGTTGGTTTGTCAGCTTCTTGGTCAATAGAGAACATCTAGGCATTTTCGGGCGTTTTCATCAGGATTTATTCCGAAGTGGACCACTGGCACCTGTGTATTTTCTTTTTTATTGATGCAGATGTTGGTTGACGGCCAGAATCCGTCAGATTGAAGAGCAATCAAAAGGGCTTAGGGCTTCCTTCTCAAATCTCAAAGAGGAAGACAGATAAGTAGGTTGATTGGTGGGAATGAGTTGACTCTCTCTCTTATCTTGTCAAAATGCTATTGAACAGACCTTTAAGTCAACTGCAGATAGAGAGTAAGCGATCGTCTTTCCTTGGTTCAATTGGGTTCAATTGCGGGGAGAAGGTCCCTGTCCCTTGTTTAACCTCTTTACACAGAGTCTAAAACCGAGGCTCAACTAAGTGACCTAATGCGATCCTGCTCGAGATGGATCACCGTCTTTGTTAGGCTTTCCTCTGCCTACTATCAACTATTATAGGAGCTATGAAAGGCGTAAAGCAGACAGTTCCCAACGAGGAAGGCCTATCCTTGGAGCGAAGTCCGTTCCAATAAGAAGGTAAGAAGGAGCAGAAGCGCCTAAAATGAATAGCCAATCCCGAAGCGGACTCATGCAAGGCCTTGCTTTCTTCTTATTGAGTGGCAACAAGAGGAGCAAACAGCTTCGTCTCGTATGACTGAGCTGGTCGATCGCCTGACTTCATAGTCCGGAGAATTCTATCTATCTCGTGGTTGGTGTATCCGAAAAGCTATAATGTGAAGAACCCATTCTTTGACTTTCTCCTCCTTCAAAATCAAGTTAAGGGAACGAGTATTTTCCATATGATACATACCTGAATTGCACCTCTTTTTGACAGGAAATGTCTGTAAACTGGGGAGGATTGGTCTACTTTATTGACCTAACCAAGCTAGTATGAAGAATCTCAGCCCCTTTCTAGATAGGGCTCGAGAGCAGCCTACGAAAGAGTTCAGGCTATGCCTGGCCATCATAACATTCATAAACTAGATTGATAGATGAATAGAATAGTCCAGCCACAATCATTATTGATTCGCTTGGGAGGAGGAGTTCAACCGCTCGAACTCAGAGAGATGAGCCTAATAGTGCCCCAATCCAGAGGATAAGAATGTAACTATCTAATCGGGATCACACGACCATTTATTTGAAGGCCGAAAGGAAAGGTGAAGAAGTGTTTAGCCCCGCAGTCTTATCAAAGCGCTCTCTTCAACCGCAAGACAGATAGAATGAAAGAAAGAAGAAAGTAGCTCCACAGCTCGCCCAGAAGAAGATAGACCCGCCACTATAGATTTGTCAATCCCTGGAAAAAGCTTGGCCATAGAATAAAAAAATCTCTATTCTTCGAGACAAAGGGTAAGACATAAAAAAATTAGCCGGCAAGAAGCGAAGACAAAAATACAGGCTTTGATGATTAGCAGCATCTTGTCTGACGAGTGAGCGTAAAGGCATCAGAAGAGGAGCGTAGCAGCTCTCCCTATCGGCAGAGGTTTTTCGAGCGGTCAAAGCATTGACTTCTTAATATACGTTATGGGAAGACCTTTCTTTGAAACTTTGAAAAAGCCTTACCAAGTTCAATAGTCCATGGAAGGGTTCGGCCAAAGCAAAATCAAGAGAATACGAGTTCGGGCAGAGATGGCACTAGCCCCATGGATTCTTTAGCCCATGATCTTCTAATGAGTAGTCATCACGAGATAAGCAGCGTACAGGACAAGTCCTTCTGGGTTCCTGAAAGTATGATCTGAGGCCTCGAGGAATGAGTGAAACTTCCCTTTCATTGAGTCAGAGATCACAGTAGATGGATAGATAAATAGAGAAGATTAACGCCCAAACCATCAAGCAATCAAAGAAGTGTAGCCAACGTCAGGAAAACCAGCATTCCACAATGACAGGCCTGGAGCGAACACTCTTCCTTTTATCTTATGGCCGGTTTTGGGTTAGCCAAAGAAGAAGAAAGGTGAATTTCACACTTACCTACTATCGATGAGAAAGGGATACCACAGCTTATTTTGATTACCTTCCTCCAGGAGTTCAGTTCCTAAATAGGAGGATCTTTGTCTTTGTCTGGTTTAAAAAGGAATATCATATGCCCATTCAAAAGGCATTTCGAGAGGCATATATAGTGGAAGACTTCCTCTACCCAAGCCCCCTCCTAAAGAGGAAGAGCTTTACGACCGGCCACCAGCCCCAATTACCATTGGAACTGAGCCTTTCAACTCTGACCTTATAATACCCACTTTAGGGAGCTAGCCATAAGCCAAATACAATTTGACATACCAACCAAGCATTCCAACGCAGAAAAAGAAGCAAGTCCTGTAGTTCCAGAAGCTAACCTAAAGATAGCCAATGGGCACAGAGAAGTCCCGGATCTATCCATACCAGTAGGAATAGTAGGAGGTGCCGAAAAAATGTTCCTTAATTGCGTATAGAAAAAACACAGACCTGAACTACTGACTCTTGCAGCTCCGGTAGCATTTCCTTTATCAAGGGCTTTTTGTTTTGGACTGAAAAATAAGAGCCCCTCTTTCGATTTCTTTTTCAAAGAAAAGAAGCAAATGGACATTGGAGATACAGTATTCAAAATAGAAAATCCAATCATACTTATATGATGATTTCTAAAGTGTCATTCATCTGCTCTTATACTATAAAGTATAGGTTTTCTGGAATTAATAAGTAAACTCGGAATTGATAGCAAACATTCGTCCATAGCCCTTGGACTTTTGAACAGAATCAAACCACGACATCCCAATGTTAAAATTCCAGTACAAAACCCACATATAAGAATTTCTTGCACTGGATAGCATTGTTCTTTGATGAAAGATTCCCTAAGGCGTATGAAGGTTTCATTTCTGAACCAGCTCAACCACCACACCAGCTTCAAAAATGACTTGCTTCTTTCTTAGGTCCGAAGTTCCCCAGCCGGGTGATACGAATGGGAATCTGTTGTAGTTGGGAATGAGGGGTAGGTGCAGTCTTCTAGAAGGAATTCGATCACTCAGTAGGTCCGGAGAATGAAAAGAAGAGCTTCTACCTCTTGAAGTTAAGTCGAAGTTAAGTCAAAGCTGATACTTTCGACTGCCTCCATTCAGAGAAGAGATAAGTCGGTTCTTAGTCGTAGAACGGATATGTGCAGCGAGTCAGAGTGACGTCTCATACAGCCGAACTAGCACACCCTTCTTCAAATGACGAAATAAAAGGCCTCCTTTTTCTTTATCTCTCCTATTGACACCAACGAGGATTTCCTTCGCACGCTTACTTATCTCCGATATTCTAAGAAAGAAAGGAATTTCTCCTTCTTTATCTTTAGCAGATAGGCACTCCATGATTTAGACTCCTTGTTTACTCAATGAGGCAAGAGTCAATTGGATCATGGACCATTACCTTCATTATTGATTGCTCTTTTCAGAGCAGCAGGCTTCTATCAATCGATTTGAAAATAGCACGTTTTCGTCACGCCAACATAGCCATCATAGAATCTATATAGAAGAGAAAGTGAAATCACAGAGGATATTGGCGCTACTATAGCTATAGAATCTTATGAATTCCAGGCGGACACCACTCTACCTAACGCCAGTACTGGCTGGCGGCGGATCGAGGGGAGTGAGAGGACAGACAACGAGGTCTTAGCAACTCTATCAAGTAAGAAGATCCTTACAGGTAAGAAGATAACCTCAACATCAACAGGCTAATAACGACTGAAAGGAGAAGCAGAGAGAACTGGGCACTCTCTAATGTCAGGGAGTTTCAAGTTCAAGAAGCTGAGCTTTAGCGCCGATTGAAAGGAAATGTTAAAGAAACCTTGATTCCAATCTCTTTCAAAGAAGTTTCAGTGAAAGAGACAGTAAGCGTGCAGTAAGCCAAGAAGTCAGTCCCAGTAGATAGAGTCAGGGAAGGGGGGTAAGGCAAGTGAAAACCATTGAGTCCCGCCCTGTATCTGTAAGCCATTGAGTCTAGCTCCGGTAAGAAGGAATAAGAACACACACAACAAAAGCTGTACTTCTGGAATGCTGATGTCTGGAAGGCATCAATCATCCCAGAACTAACCGATCCAGCTCTAACCTAGTCAAAACAGTAGGTCATCCAGATTCGAAACTGACTTGGGAGAGTAGGACAGTCACAGGCGAGCTTAAGGCAGAAAGCCAATGCTTCACACTGACCCAATCGGAAGCTAAATCAGTGACACGCGAAAGCCAAGAGCATCAGTGACGGGGTCAACATCCTTCCGAGAGGACCGCTCTAGTTGTTGAATGGTAGATCCTACGCTTCGTAACATACAGCTAAATAAAGCCCCTCAAAACCATTCCATTCCTCACTTGCTTGTGAATTGGCTTTGAAATGGGTTCCATCTAGTACAACTATATTTCCTCCTCTTCTAAGGCAAATCGGATTCTCGCATTGTATCGCTTTGTACAACTACACTAAAAGAAAAGCTTCGTCCTCCTCCTCTCGGCATTCGGACCAATGAGGGGACCATGGGAGGGAGCTTAGCTTTTCTTAATTAGCTAGGGCATACTTCTTCGACAGCAAGAGACAAAACAATCCGTATAATTGTAGCTTTAACTACAATACTGAAAGTCTAGTCAAAATCCATACCTTCCTAAAGGGTCTTCTTTTGAAGATTCCTTTGGTGGTCACCGGTGGGTTAACGAAAGAAATCTGTCTTGGTTAAAATAAAAAAGGTAGTAAAGTTAGGCCGTCGATCAGGGTGGCTGTATGTTGCACTTTACTGTAAACAAGCATCAACATGCTTGATGCAGTATTCTTCTTCTACTCACCCTAAGAGGTTGACCGAACTATCGGTTCCCATCTCTCTCACGAGGACGGGACTCCCAAGGATCATTCTCCCGTTTCACCGAAAGGTGATCCGTAGGCGTGATGATTGAGCAGATATAGTAGTAAAGTGGTATCTTTCTTTACTATAGCAAAAATCCAAAAATTGGCTAAGAAAGTGGATAGATCAACTTTCTCTTCTATCTCTACTCCCCCTTCTAATGTGAAGGCCTTGGCTACCGGTGCAGCAAATTCTTTTGATTTATTCAAAGAATTACACCATCGGTATGTTCTGTCTATCTCTAGTCTTCCTTTGCTACAAGGAATTACTTGGGATCCGACCTGGAAGGCCACACCATCTAAGATGAAGCCTATCCGATTGAAGGGCTCTCGTCGTAAGAAAGGAGTGAAATCTGTCTTCCGAGCCTTCCCTTTGAAATCCATTCTTGGTTTCAATTTGCTGAGTCTCGGAATCAGTTCCGTGGACGTCAACAAGCTAATTGGTTAGGCGCGTTGTGGTTTCCTTGGACGAGGTATTGTTTTGACCCTAACAACGAACTCATCTCGCAGATAGGTTGTTCTGCATTTGAGGAAGCTGTTAGAGTCGGACATCCTTGTCCAGAGTTTGCTGAGGTTATGCCAACCCTCGGCCGACTAGGTCAGTCTATAGAGGGTGGGTTTTTGCGCGGTTTACTGAGACTCCGTAAAATAGGTTCCTGGACACAAGGTCCTATCCTAGGCTTAGAGCTCTCGTCAGCTGTTCGGGATTAAGCCGATTGACCTAAGACGTCCATCATCGAATACGACGCTGGCCTATACTAACAATTATAAAAACTGAACTCACTTCGCTACCTTTCTCCGAGTGAAAATTCAATTGGGGAAGGGGAGCTTTATACCCTAAAGTTGCAGAGGCTAGTTCCAGCCGAGGTAGGAGATCCATCATCTCCATACGAACAAAGCAGCACAGGTAGCAGTGGTTGCTCCAAGAGCCCCCTTTTCAACATCTTCGGAGCTAATCCCGGAAGTTACGGCATAAGCTCAATCATTCCTCATTCACTTCGAGCCAAAGCAGAAAAAAACAAATCCAAATAAGTAGCCAACCTAGATGAATCTGGTCTCTCAGTGACTTCCTTCGTATAAGCTGGTAAGGCGGATACAGAGGCCATTGTAATCCCTAGATGTTCTAATCAAATCAAAGATAGCAGCTAAAAGAACGCATCTACAAGAGAGATCTAAAGTTGAGCAAATCGCTAACCTAAATTGATAAAGAAGCATGCCGATTACAATAGCATGTAAACGGTCAGGTGAACACCATCCGAACAGTGACCGAATTGGAATGCGGACTCGGTGATTAGACATAGAGATTACTAATACTTACTCCGGCCCAACGGTGTAGGCTCCGTCTTATATATGTTGGGTAGAAAGAATCCGGTATCTCACTAACTAGTCCATGCCAAGATAGTAGAGGGGAATAGATAGGGAGATAGAGGAAGAAATCCATACCGAGAGGTTCAGTAGGAATATGTTGGAAAAACCAACCAAAAATGAAATATTATGTTATGGTTGAGTCTAAAACCTGGCTCTGCGGTTTATGGAAAACTCGCGCTAACTACTACATACAGGAAGTTCAAAGCTTGGGCAGAACAGGGACAAGGGAAGCTAAGCTCTTCGAGCTTTCTCCGCCAGCTCTATCTTATGTAGTGTGGTGGCCGGCCTTCCTACCAGAATGCCTCCGCGGACGAGCAGCGTGCTGAATTCTTGGTATTGCACAATCGGTCCAGCATGAGTTGATCCTGTTTAGTCCGAACAGCCTGAGGAGTAGGCTTCCCGATGCGGAACTCTATTCCTTAGGTTTTGGAGTATCTATTCATGATGAGCAGGAGAGAAGATCTTCCTTTACTATTTAGCTTGACTTTCACTTTCAACTTTAAGCGCTTGAAGGCACTTAGAAAAAAGAATCCCTAAAGAAAGCAAGTTCAGTTTACAGGTACAGGTAAGCTCATTCATTCCCTTCAGCTTGTAATGCTATTCCAATCCTATCTTCTAGCTTCTTTTCTAATAAGGCGGTACTAATCATACCATCAGTGATGATATTTACTAGAAGATGGATTTATCTGATCCTTCGATTGAGAAACTGACAGGCCAAATGTGCCCTTCAGTTGTGCCTCGAATAAATGGGGTCAAAGGACCGGTCACCTCGGATCAGCGTAAGATCAGGAACGGAGCTGTTGAGTCAGATGATTGTGAGAAAATGAATGCCTCTGCCCTCGATGCCATGGAATTTGCTGCAAAGTAAGTCTGACTAGGATTTGTTGACCTGAGACTGGCATTTGTCTTTCCTAGAGGGATGAGACAAAGTCTGAAAGGTCACTGTGCATCAATAAGAAGGAATAGCAGGTTCACGGTAAAGAACAGAACTAAGGCTATTGGGATCGATCCCTTCAACCGCATGGAAGGTCGCAAGAGAAAAGAAACACTATTCTTGTTAGCAGCTTTTTCAACCTCCCCGAGGTAAGGAAGTCAAGCAACCAATAACCTTTTTACCTACTATGCCTTTCACCGGGTGAGAAAAAAGCGGTTACCCTTTGCCCGGTCTTCCTTATTATTGATAACGCACAGGGAAAGCATCATCCCTAGAAGCACATTCAACCATGAAACAGAGTGCGACTTGAGCAATCAAAGCTACCCCCTCTTCCACTGCTGACTACGAACAGTTGACAGCTAATGATTCTGCCCTAGCTTTACTAATAGAATATTCTATTAGGGCTTTATCAATAACCTATTTTAGAACTGAAAATACAACTCATTCTATCACTATTACGAATAATAGTTGAAAGAAGTCATGCTCTACCTATTCTACCAAGAAGAGATGCCAAATCGTCTTCCCGGATCACCTTTGATGGACATTCAAAAGGATCTGCTAGGCTGTCTTACATGTCCCCAAAAGCAAAAGGGCTCCTTTCCTTCCCCATGTGGCAGAAGTTTACACACAGGGGGGCCAACAACCTCGACCTCAGTATGAAAAGCATCTAGGAATCGACGGTGGTCAATCTTCCTTCTTCTTTGGCATCTCGACTGGGGAGCATGAAAACAAGACTGGAAGAGGGCGAAGGTATCAACGTCCTTAGCCCGCATTGATCAATATCAATAAGAATAGCAGTCGTATAGGTATAGGTTAGCGCTTCCTTGCTTGCATCCGAAGTAGCGATTCCCTTCTTCGCTCAGGAAAGTCAGAAGGAAAGGCATAAAGCAAGTACTGCGAACCACCAGACAGAAAATCCAATCATGGCGCAAAGCACTAAAACAAAGCGTATGTCCCCCCCAGTACGAGTATATGATTGCGTCTTCCAAGCTAACGGACTTTACTCGTGAGGTATTTCGGTTAATATCTGCTAATCCCGGCTCGGATCTCTGCTCCTCGTCTTCCTTCATCTATTTTGAGAGGCATTTTCCTTTTATTTGCCCCATAAGCTTCCCAGGGACAAAACGAGTAGATAGGCGTCCAGGGACAAAACGAGTAGATAGGCGTCCAGGGACAAAACGAGTATGTGCCCCTTCCTCTGGTTCTAAGCCTTGCTCTAAGCATTTCTATAGGGGGCTCCCTCATTGGCAAACCGGAGGGCTGACCATTTCTAACAAATTTGCCCGGGTCCTAAAAACGACGGGTGACCTATTATTGGAAAAACGGGGATCCGCATTTCTATTATTTGCATGATTTTTCGGGGTTTGATCTTCCTGGAACAACCTTACTTGAGGCGTTCTCGAGGTTAATTGGAAAAATAGCTCCAAGATGATGAACACGAAATAAAGTTTTTCGAGTAATTAAAATGTTAAATGAATGAAAAGCCTTATCCCGAAGAAAGCTATCCTCAGGGCAAGCAGTCTCTGCCCTAGATCTTAGAGCGCGCAGGGACAGGGAGCAACCCTGGCGCAGTTTACGTCACAGCAACTTTATTGCTGCTACTATACTAAGATATTTTTCATATATCAGAAGGCGTGTCGTAAATGATCACAATCACAGAACCTTCCGCCCGATATGTCAGGATGGAACACTTCCAATCCCAATCTTTCGGGAAGACCCCCCAGCTAACTTCACTCACTCGACTCTATCTAGCCATTCGTAGTTAACATTTAGTAAGAAAACCTTTAGCGTTGTCGTATACGACTTCCTTACTAAGCTTTCAGTATAGTAATCCCTTGCTTCTTACCGCAAGTCTTTCTTTTCTTTCGACCCCGGGTTATTCGATTTAAGCTTAAAATAAGGTTGTAGCAGATGGAATTTTGAGTTCTCAAGAAGACATTGCCAATCACTTTAGCATTCTCTCTTTGCCTTAAATTGGAGAGTGCAGCAAGGTGCAGGAGGAAAGAGCTTGTAGGTTTAGTAATCCTTCCCTCTTTCCTTATAAATGACTAACGGAATAGTTGAGGATTCAATGATCCTATTAAAATAATGAAGTTGGTTAGTAAATTGAAAGTTTGTCTATTATGCAACATTGAGACTATAGTGCAGAAAACTACATTCCCTTATGTTTAAGAACCTCTTGCCTGGTATGTACTGTCATGTCCCTAACCAGGGAAAGGACTTAGAATCGTGATAAGGATTTATTTCGAATAGCTGGTAAATTCATTCTCTTAGCCCGGCCATCTCAGATATTTGAAAGTGATCAAGGTTATCGATATGCCACAGCGGCACCGTCTATTTGTTACATAGCACTGGCTTTCTCAACCCTTTCCCACCGGGAAAGAGCAAAGCAGCTGCGATTTGAGAATAATGTCCAAATAAAATGGATTCGGACATTGTTGATGTACAAATTCCACTGGTATTCATTCTAACTAGACGCAACCTCTTATGGAGAGAAAAGATTCGTTGCATTCCGCGGAGCTCAGGCCCTAAAAAAGAAAGGAAAGAAGTGGTCGGGGGGTAGACTAGCCCGGTTAGAGCAGTGCCTTTTCAAAGCTTAGCTTCTGAGATTCTCTTACTAATAGAAAACAATCTTTCTTTCGGGAAAGTCTTCTGCCTGGCCCAGATCTTCTTGAATAAACTACTGTTTGCCCCTTGGAATTAAGCCTCTTAGGCTCAGGAACAAAAATTGGCAGCAACTTGAAATCCTATGCTAAAGCCCCGCCCTGTTCCTGAGGCTTACAGTAGGCGAGTGAATAGACTACTATCAGGGAGAATGCAGTACGTTATTCCTTGCAAGAAATCACTGTGAATTCTTTTTCTTGAGGTAAGAGGCTTGAGTTAGGGATCCACGGCTAGCTTCTACTGTCGCAGCTTTCTGCCCGATTCAAACAAAGCAATTTCCACCATCAATCAAGCACAGTGTCAGTGCATGTCCCCAGTCCGGGTCTTAATTTCCTTTGTAAAGCCATCACTCAGGCACATTTCCTTTAGGCATTCCTAAACCCTTTTTGTTATAGATTTGAGGCGGCCACAAAAAGCCTTTTCAGAGAATCAAACTTCAAGCATGCTTCTCTTTGAGAGGGAATCTTGTCTCTTTTGTTGAGACTTCTTGGGAAGAAAGGCCCGTGTAGAACGCATTGGAAACATCCCGGCCATCATTCCGTCAATGCCTGGTGGCTTCGGTCTAACAATCTGATCTGGTTCCTCTCAACTTTCTTTATAAGTCATTGCAAGCAACTGCCCGCTACGCTTGCTTCTTTTGGGTCTATAATGAAAGGGGAGTTTGCTCGCTTCCCCCCTCATGCCTAGTCAAAGCTTTCGTTCAATTGATCGCTTACACCGTCTATAGCTCCCCTCAGCCCCGTAGCTCCATTCCAAGCAGTCATGCGGGAAGAAACAAACGAGCAAGACAAAGCTATTTTACTTCGGTGCCTGAAAGAGTCGATTCTACGACGAAACCAAAGCCGCTAGCTACCGTGCCCGGTACTTCACTAGCTACCTTCTCTGCTCGGCTTGCTTTTTCGGTATCGAAAGTGGAGGTAGATCCCGCCAACACGAAAGAGATATTTGTTAGACTAGGCATTTCACTTGAACCCCCTACTAATCAAAAAAGGCCCCTAAGTCAAGCTTTCTTTGCTTCTTTGTTAAGATGAAGGGGAAGTTCGAGGTCTGATCGGGATGAGAATAGAAAGAAGGTAGGTATGACTGAAAGGTTCAGCACGAAATGAAGTGTCAACTGATTGGGCGACAGCATGGAGCTACAGTGTTAACTGATTGAATAGAGTTGATAGGCTTAGCTGAGGGAAAGGACGGAAGAGTACGTTCGCCGATTAGGTGAAAGCTTTCATATTAGTAATATTGTGATATACTCCCAAATTAGATTTCACTAATTAGAATCTCTACGTATCCTTATTTCAGTAAAATTCTGAAAGTGAGAGTTCTTTCACTAGTAATATAGATCGATTCACAACCACTTTCTAGTCAATTCCACTAATTTATAGTGAGCCTTCCTCTTCCGTAGACTCAGCTACTTCTTGTTCCCGCCCTATCGGGGCGGTGTATACAAAGCTGTAACCTTTGACTAAGCTGACTAAGCTCTTTTCTTAGCTCGATCAGCACGAAGGTAAGGAATTCCTAGACTAGATCAAACTCTTTGTTCATTTCAGTGGCAGTCTATTTCATCTCACTGTCCTTCTTTATTTGAAAATCAAAGGGTATTCACGGTGCGCTATTGAAGAACATTCCTATAAGTGATCTCAAGGCTGACCTTTGGTTGGCTAGTAGGAAAAAGTACTATACCAAGTAGCGAGCCTACTAAGCCTAGGTGGGAAACCTTCTTTGGTTGAAACAACCTCATGGAATAATATCATCAAGCTATTCAAGCATGGAGTGCTAAAGTGACCCAAGGAATGGGAATGAGGTTCTGGAAGATACTGTTACGCAAGTTTAAGGAACGATAGTAGCTTATGGCGCTAGGTCCCTAAGTCTCGCCTTATTAGTCTAGGTAACTTTCTTCGCTCACTGTAATGGTAAGGCTAATAATCAGACTTTCTGTTTCCTGGCTTCGCTTCTGGGCTTCGTTGCTGGGTCAACACCAATGGGATCCGCTGCTTTATCCGCGGCTCTCGCCTCTGCATCTGGATTTGTGCTTGGAACAGTCTTCTCTCTTCTACATTTGCACCCGGAATATCTCCACCCATAAGGAGCCGTAACAGAGGAAGTTCGAAAGGCGGGACCAAGGTATAGTTCCAGTTATTTACCTTGAACCAATGTTTGATCCAACGGCGGAGCCTGTGAGAGGGGCGCTTGACCTTTGTTTCACCCGGATGTGAGACCGACTTCTCTTACAGAGCCTTTCTATCTATCTAAATGATAAACAATAAAAGGAAATAATAGGACTTGGATCTCAAGTAAGGCTCTGATAAGACGTTCTACAACTTGAGTAAGGCTGACCCAGCCATAGCTGACTCCGGGGGTGTTCAATTCGTTAGGCAAAGAGGTCATCTCCTAGGTCAATGGTCTCTGTCTCAGCTAGCTGCCGTGATAGGAACTCAAAGCCTCGTCATCCGCGGAAAAAACGACTATTGCATAGCCCGGCACAACAAAAGCAAAGGTTGGCAACCCCCGTCAACAGATGAGTATGAACTATTTGCATAGCTTCATATATAGGCATAATTTGGACTTTTTTCGATTGGGCTTTCCGAGTGCTTGGCCAGGGTTGCTTGATGTGGCTTTCGAGGCCCTATGTCATTCTTTGGGGAGTCCAGTCATCTCAGCATTGGACTTGACCGACTAGAAGAACACTTGATTCGCGTAGTACGTAGTCCCAGTCTCACTTGGATCGCTTCGAACAACATGGTTCACCTGTTTGATTCGTGGATTCGTTCCTCCCCTGGCGGAAAAGAAACGACTCCTTGCCCCAACAAACTCCAATCCTACCCTTCCCGCCGTACTAGCAACCCGGTCCGCTTCGAGATCAGTTCAATCAGCGGCTAAGTCCGCTTAAGTACTCACTTCCGCTCCGCGGTAAGCATGCGAGTCAATTAGCCCCTTGACCACACTCTCCCTTGTAGCCCTACTAAAGACTTCTATTCTCTATATAGGGTGAAAGGTGTATGTGGGCTTTTTGACTCATACTCTTGCTTCCCTTCAATAGTGGGTGTACCTAAGAATAGCATTACTCCTATAGTGGGATCCACAGGGGAGTTGCCTTTCGCTTTCTCGGAAGATCCCTCCCTCTGCTTACTCTTTCGGAGCAGAAAACGTGTGTTAAGCATAAAGTAACTTTTTGTCTTGATTTAAGAGTTCGCCAAGGGGCTTAATATTTAAAAAGGCTCACGTTTTTTGGCTGAGCCGTATCTTGCTGGGTGGGACCGAGAGCAAGAAAGGACAGGGGAAAAAGTACACCAACATATGGGGCCACCTTTAGAGTAAAACAAGGTCGTTCTCTAGTTTATTAACGAATTAATCCCAAAGCTCGGACCCAAGCGCGAGGGAGTGAAGATTCATATCCCACGGTGTGCTCGGATGGTTCCGCTCAGTGCTTGGAAATGGGATCTCTTCCGCTTACTCTCATGGTAAAGCCTTTACCGTCCGGGTTTCACTAATCCCGGTTGCAGACAGACCAATAGTCAACAGGAAGCCTATTTGACTCAACATAGGTCTCACCTGACATTCTTGCTGGATCAGTGATTGAGGTCTCGACGAGCCTTCCTTCCTTCAGGCGCTCTCTAGTGCTAATCATCCGGCCTGCTGCCTTCTTTCGGGTGATTCTTCTTTAGCAGCTTGAAAATGGGTTTACAGGTTGCAGTGAGGTTTGAGATGAAGCGGGCAATGTAGTTGATCCTTCCCAGAAAACCCCTTCTTTCTTTCTCGGTTCGTGGGATCGGCATCTCCTGAATGGCCTTCACTTTATCGTGGTCAACTTCGATTCCTTTCCTCGTTTACTGACAATGAAACCCAGCAATTTCCCCGATTTGGCTCCGAACGTACGTACACTTGGCCGGATTCAAACGCAGCTGGTACTTCCTGAGTCGATCGAAGAGCTTCTTCAAATTCACTATTTGATCTTCTTATGGCCTAGATTTAGCAAGAATGTCATCTACATACACCTCGATCTCCTTATGCATCATATCATGAAATAGAGTGACCATGGCGCGCTGGTAGGTTGACCCGGTTTAGACCAAAAGGCATCACCTTGTAGCAGAAAGTGCCCCATTCTGTAATGAAGGTTGTCTTCTCTCTGTCTTCCTCAGCCATATTAATTTGGTTGTAACCCGAGAATCCGTCCATGAAGGAGAATTCTTCATGTCCCGCAGTATTGTCGACGAGCATTTCTATGTGTGGTAGCGGAAAATCATCTTTCGGGCTTGCCCTGTTCAGGTCTCGATAGTCAACACACATTCTGACTTTGCCATCTTTCTTCGGGATTGGCACTCTCTTTGCTACCCTGCTACCGTTAGAAATCCGGCATTGAGTTGTTTCTGTCTGAACTTATTCTTTGATCTTCAACTGGACAGCCATTTTCATCCTCCTAAACTTCTGTTTTTTTGGCTTGCATTCCGGTCTAAGCGGAAAATGGTGGACCACCATGTCAGTGTCTAACCCAGGCATATCCTCATTCATAAGACCACGCGAAGACGTCTTTGTATTCCCTGAGCAACTGACTAAGCTGTGTCTTTAGAACGATGTCCCGATTTTGACCTCTTTTATCTCCCCATCTTCACCTAAGTTCACTTTCTCAACCTCCTCCTGGTATGTCCTGGAATTCCCTACCAGGGAATCCTGGAGAGGGACAATTTCCTTTTCATTACGCTCTATTATTCTAAGGAGTGAATCCGGGGGTTCAATTTCTTCTTCATCGGTGTAGCGGAGTTTCAACAGTTTTGTTTGAGCATACTAACTTTAATCGATCTGAATTATAGCACAAGAACCTGTAATAATAGACAAAAGACAGAGATTAATGGAAGTGCTTGGAATATGATGATTTTTGACAATAGTATAAAGGAAATGGAAAAAAGTGCATTTATAGAAATTGAAATACGTATGCCTGGTTTTGCATCACCCTCCTAGAGGTCACAGGCGGGCTACACCTCTGGAGTACACCTTTGATACATCTTTATACAGAGCAGAGTTATGGGAGGCGCCTTCCATAGGATAGGGGATTGTAGCCAATAGATCGACCAAGCAGATTGAGGACAGGAGTTGTTGTCGAGTTGAAGACCACGTTCTTTCTGTGATTCCACAAGATCCAGCACACAACAGGGAAAACCATGCTCCAGGGGACAGCACGGAGGTAGGACATCCCCTTTGACTGACAATTTAGTCTCAGCCAATCATTCACTGTAAGCACTAAAAAGTTTTCTATGGTTGTGGGGATGTGAATAGCATTCCAAACATCCCTAGTCACTTTATCGTCTCGAAGAATATGAATAAGAGTTCAATATTGTCGTGGCAAAGAGGAAAAGAAGGCAACTCTATGATGTCTCTTTTTCCAAAGAAGTTCTCTCGTGGCTATCCTATCCTTTCACTAAGATGCTTTCGTCCCTCGCCTCATTCTTTGAGAAATTACGTAAAGAAAGAAATATATCAGTAGGCCAACCAATCTTGATAGTTTTTTTTCGATTGAGAAAGCGGCGGGCCCAGTGAGCTCTCCAATAGTGCACCGAAATGGAGCCGGAGAGCCTGAGATCGGTTAAGCAACCTTAGATCGGCTAAGATCGAATGGAACTGGATTGGATTGAGACGGAAAAGAGAGATATAGAAAGTGTTCCGTGATTTCATTGAATACCTAGGAAGATAACTGCTATCCCAGGGCAGGGGAGGATCTTTCTTAAAAAAAAAATAAATGCGTAACAGAGTTCTTCTTCCCAATATGGAGATATTGAAAAGAGGTCCCTAAGCCATGGAATCCAAGTCAGCTAAATAAATCAATATTTGTTTTTTAAAGTTAAGTGGAAGAAAGTTCTAACAAGCAAGTTCCCATCCTCGGGCTATCTGTCGAGAACTTCGTGCCTATAATTGGTGCAGGTTCAAAGATCTCAGAGTTTGAAACTGACACACTATAAACCTAAAAAGAAAAGTGATCCTCAATCTTTTTATTGCTGGAGACACAGATTAGTCTTCAATAATTGGTTAATCACAGCGAGCGGCTCTCTGGCCATTATCAGACTAAACCAACCAGATGTCTTCGCAAGCAAAAGAAGAGTTGTCGCTATTTTTGTCCACCAGTTATTATACTGAATACTCATTCCTTAACCGATGCCGCGGGGCAGACGAAGAATGATTGTTTGGTATATATTAGAGAAAGAATCTCTGCTCCCTCTTCCCTGCGTATGCTCCCGCAAGGAGTCCCATTCTGCAAGGGTAGTCGTGGTGTGAATCACAAGCACATAATGTAGCTAAAATCACGAGTATAATCATAGCTAAAAAGGCTCGCCCTTCTGTTGGATCAGCTGCTCTCCGAGTCGCGGAGATATTGTCTTTCTTCTTTCTGAAGAGTTTAGTTACCTCGTTCCATTCACCACAAGGCATCCATCTTCCTAACTTCATCTTCATCAATCTTGTCCCTCCGAAGCCTTGCTCTAGCAGATTGCTAGAAGAGTCGATCACTAAACCCTCCGCACTTGAAAGAAAGGATACATCTGAGCTAATTAAATTGAAATTCTTGTGCGTATCGCGATGCTCCTTGCTTTTGCCGTGGAAAGGGCTTCGTCTTCGTTTACTACACCGGCAATAGGATCGATCGTCGAGTACTAAATGAATAGTAGCAACCAACGGTGTGAAAGCGTCCGTTAATGTTAATATTGTATTGTTAATAGTGGCTGGCAGCTCCGGAGCTGTAGCAAAAGGCTTATTGCTTATCAAATAAAGTGATTGAACTATCTATCTTAGCGAATGGGTAGAAAGAGGCGACTTACGACACCTCTGTTAAGGGGGAACTATGCATCTATGTAGATGTTGCACATCAGAAGAATCCGAGCGCTTGCTAGTAGTTTAATTGGCACGTTTTAGACATCAGAACAAGAAATCTCGTGATTGGTCTTTATCTCGATAAAAGGCAATGCATAGACTGTGGTACTAGTTGAAAAAGAAAAAAATGCAATAAATAAAGTGGCTCTGAACGATTTCCGTATAAGGAATAATAGAGTAAAGAAAGAAGACTAAGCTAGTCCGCTTGTGTATGTTTATGTCAGTCCCTTGATCTATCATGAATCGCGAATGAAGATGTACCCCGGTAATTGAAGAGCCGCCCTTCTCTTTTCTTTTAGTTCCTAGAAGAGGGGCTTGGGTTTCATTCGAGGTAGTTGGGACAAATATAGATTGAGCCTCTGTTCCTTTTTGGTGTCTCAAAATGCCATACATAAAGGTGTCTGTCATGGCTAAACAGAAAAAGGAGAGAGAGTGCTTCTATCATCACATCATTAGCAAGAAATGGGCGTTGGAACAAGTCTTCCTTGAATTCTCAGTTAGAGCATCCCCGTTTCTGCAACAGCGAGAAAGCAAGCTTAAAGGGTGAATTCGCCTTGGCGAACTTTAAAAAGACATCAAATACATCTCGATGAAAATAGTTCCGTCTTAGGTTGTGTTGTACCTTATATGGGCTAGTCTGTCACTACCAAACAAAGTTATAGTATAGATTGGGCGGAGGATATCCCGGGTTCGAACATTGTCTTTTCCATCTTAGCTGAGAAGCTGCTGATGATGAAGAAAAACTCTCAATCCTGGTTCTGGTTAGAGGCTATGCTGCTTCTAAGCTCTCCTCACTTTCACGGCAAGAAGGCCATAGCAGCGTTTGGGGCTGCAGGATCTTTAAATTGAAAGTAGGTTCGACCGCATGCTACAGAGGAACGACAGACGGATCAGAGCAAGGGATAAGGATAAGCAGACGGGCGGGGCCCTTTTATAAGCACTACAAATAACAAAGAAGCCGCTGGGAACCATTAATATGAAAGAAAAATGAGATCTGATTCACCTAGAAAAAGAAAGGTCGATGCAATTGAGAAAATCCAAAGCAGACAATGAATCCAGAGGGTCAAAGATCTCCGAAACACTTGTTCAGTGATTCGGCTCCAGATGGAATCTTCGCATATTTCTCTTAATAAGTCAGTGGTTCGGATGGAAATGATACTGAAACCGCTTCCTAAGACTCAGCGATAGGGTAGGGCGTAGTGACTACTCAGATGAAAGCTTCGGAGGAAGCATGGTGTTAAACGAGGTTAGAAGGGGGTTCTTTGCTGAATAGAATATTCATTCTGTCATCGACCACTTCTTTATGGAAGAGTTTGTTCCACCTTCTTAGTCTTAGAATGTGGAGGTACTCCTGGCTATCCCAGATTTTTATTCACTTTTAGCTTGTAAAGCCGGCTTCTTTCATAGCTGGATCCTAAGGTTGCAACTGGACTTTAGAGAAAGACTTTCTTCTGTAATAGGTTTGGAACCCTTTTTCCATTTGCAAAGGAGATGCTCGGGGTTCGATAGCATTACCATTTATACAGACCACCTAAAGATAAAAGAGAGTAGGGGATCCTCCTTACGAAGAAAATGAGACATTGATTCCAGCCAGGAATGAACTGTCAATCCAAGCTAGCTCAGGTCGTAATAGCCAGTTCGGTACGAGATATTCAGGTGTGAGCGCTGCGCTAAGGTAGCTTGCTTGCGATCAACAAAATCGAGAGAGAAGTTGACCAGGTTAGATTCGACCGGTAGGTGAGGGAAAGATGAAAGAAATTGAGACGCATATGGGAGAGATTGCTCTTCCTTTTACCATTCATATTTCAGCTGATGAAAAGAAGAAGAGGTATAATACACAAAGTTTAAATGATGGGAAAGAAGGCTCCTCAGTTCTTAGAAAAGTTCTTTTTGAGAGTTCCACCGTGATAGATATGATATAGTTTCTATCTCTGCCATAGGCAGAAAAGCTGGTTGAAGGAGAGATCATGTTACGTATTCTAATTTAGGGGGGGCTTGCTAGGCTATTCCTATGAATAGAGAAAACTTTCCCCATTGCACTCACTAGCTGCTTTATCATTAAATTAGGAGCTTTCCATTCCTAATGTGGAGGAATTATTTACTGGTTCTCGTCCACTTACCGTTGACCTCGCCTTCCACTACAGCAGTAGCGCTGGCATGTAATAAGTTTCTGATCCAACTCCTCCTAATGGGAGGCATTCCGATACCATAGCATGAACCGAAAAGCAAACTCTTCCTCTCGAAAACGAGCTAGCATAGACCACTTGCTTCAAAGCTCAACGGTTTGTTTCGGGAACTAGTGCAATAAAAAAATAAATACAATCCGCTTGCCTCTTTTAATGAAGAAGGGTTGGTTTAATTGATAGCTACTTTTTTTGGAATTGGGAGTCCTCTGGATTGCTCTTATCTTATGCCCAGGAGTGGCGAGAATACGAAGCTAGATCAGCAGGAATGACAGCGGTCTCGGGAATCTACTCTATACTCTACTACGCGTGTTCTTATCAGCATTGGGAATAGATATATATGCAGGACGGAAAACTTTCTTTTAGTCTAACCTTCGCATGAGCTTTTCTTGTTCTTGACTTCAAATTGGAATTGCCTTCTCGTTTTAGCTTATATCTTAATATATAGCTTCTCTCCCTACTTGATGATTCTTTATGGACACTCGCTTCTTCATCTAGGCAGGGATCATAAGCGGAGAGATAGCTGTACACTCTGAAGTGGTAGCTTTTTATCTACTTTCTTTCGGCGTACATCCAGTCCAAGCAGTTACTCCCAGCTAGCGGAAAAGGTGAATTTTCATTCATTTATATAAATATTAATAGTAATAGATGCTATTGCGCCTCTTTCTTGCGTTGAATAGTAATGGCTTGGCTAATGGGCATAGGCCCAGATCAATATAATTTTGATTTGAAACGGATAGAAAGAAAAAGCCTGCGGTGGGAAGAGAACATAAAGTGTTATTACAAGCTTTGAGAGTCCCGGAGTTGAGCAGTTTGAGTGGACATGAGTGGTTCTTCACTTCAGAGTTTTCTTTGTTAGGAGTATTCATCTCTTAAGAAACTGAACCAGTCGCTTTCTTTCTTCTAGGAAGCGGGTCCTTGCCTTCCCAAGAGCGTAACACGGAATTGATCGATTTGAGAAGTTTGCTACTGGCACGCCCTCCATTTAGTCCATGAGGGTTCTCTCGGCGCTGCTTTCATTCTTGTTCACCAAGACGTAGCTGATCCGATCTAAGAAGATGATACTGACTGAGGAGTTGGGATCTTGAGGTGACTAGCCAGAGGATGTAGAAACAATCAAAGATCTTATTTAGTGCCTACCTATATTCCATACATATAAAAGCAAAGCAGGGGGCAAGGCTAAAAGTGAGACCGATCTTGAAGCTTTAGTTGGAGGACGATAATCTGCTTCACTTGGTTTGTTGTCGCTAAGAGATCTCTAATTCAACATATGTCAGAGTGGGAAGGAACGAGCTGAATAGAGTGCACTAGTCCATTAATTCTAGCGACAGCTTTTATTTTTTTATAGTGTAGGAAGGACCTTGAGAAGGAAAAGCCTTACCTTCTAGTTCTAATTCAAAGGCTCGATCGAGCTCAATTTAATTTATTAAAATTAAAATCCCGAAAGTCTTTTTTTTTTTAAATATAGGCGCGAACAATTTGTATTGTCAGTACCCATTACCAGAATGCTCCCAACAACGGAAGTTTCATGGGGAGCGTTTAAGTTTCAGGTTTGATTCGTTCCTTGTGAGCGTTAGGTTAGTGAGTGGAGAATTGTTTGAGCTTCAACAGGTTATACTTTAACATTAGCTTAGCAAAGGGCGACCAGAAAAAAAGGCTTTCCCTTCCCCTTATATATCCCACTTTTTAAGTGAACTAGTGCAAAAGGTCAGTCAATTACTTTAGAAAAGAGATGCTATTACGCCTCCTGCCTTGCCATCTTCACGAATGAGACTGAACCATCTTACATTGTCCGAGCCAAGCCATCGGAGGAGATGGAATCCCCGAAACAAAGGCGGTTTGAAACCCTTCTACTTGTGAGCTAAGCTCAGTTTCTTCCTAATCCTAATGGCATTAGCTTCGATTAGCTTCGGTGGAGTTAGCCCCTGCTTAAGAGCGAGTTTCTTTCCGGAATTGGCTCTTCATTGTTAGCCGAGCTTCAACTCCGATTTCTCAAAACCTTCTTGGTTGAGCTTCTTCAGAATGAACTCCGAAATCATTTAATCAGAAGAGGTGACCCGCTTCCAGCGGTCGAGTGGGTTGAAAGTTTCTGGACTTTGCTTTGACACGACACCACGAATGGCTTTTTCTCTTGATTTGATGACTTGCATCATTGTTGCGAGAAAAGTCCTCCCCTTTGCCCCCTTAAGTTAAGGCTGATCCTGTAAATGATTGCTTGAGTACGGATGAAGAGAAAATCTTAGCTGATCAGTTGGGGTGCTGGAGAGGGGCAAGTACTAGCAGGGATTCACTGACGGAGTAATCGAGTGAGCTGGCAATGATTAAGAGCTACTTTCCCTCCTTGTTTAGTCATTCTGTCGAGCAAAGCCACCTGAGAAAGAGCCGGATCCCAGTCTTCCTGGGCGAGAAAGGATTCCTTTGATATTGGAATTGCTGTAAAGCACGACCTAAAGGTAATTGATCACCAGATACCAGATTGCTTTTTGGCGGAAACAATAATCTGAACCCTTTCTCCGAAAAGGACTACCAGGAGCTTCTGTTGATGTGAAGCTAGAACAAAGTAAAGTGGTGCATCTTGCTACATGCTACATAAGAGGATAGGATTACTCGGCTACCCCCAAGTGAGTAGCTAAAAGAACGTATGAGCTATACTGAAGTTATAGGCGGCTATTGACCGAGGCTCCAAAGGTTGACCAAGTGAAGTCCTTTGGACTTCAATCTCTTTGAGAAAACCGGAAGAAGAAAAGCCGTATGTAATTGCCAGTTCTACAGCTACCTATAACTTTAGTTTAGGTCCATAACATCACATGCGGGCGGAGTGAAATGCATCGGAATATGTCTTTCGTCACCTGTTAATATTTAGGGTGGACATAGATGAGGAATAATGGTCAATCTTAGGTGTGTATCCGCCAGATAGAAGAGAAGCTCGGGGATCCTGCTTTGGGATCACAGCACCGATAGATTAGCATAGATAAGAAAAGCATTCAATTTCTCATACCATACTAAGCGACCCGGACTGCGACTCATAGAACAGAAACACAAGTACTTGCGCGCATCAGATTGAATCCATCACTTAGATAAATGACGTAGACAAAGAAGCTCAAGCTGACTCGAGATGAAATTAGAAGCAGGTACTTCTATCAGATCTGGCTGGCACATAGGCCTTTTACCGATATTCAAAATTGGAATCTTCTTCTGTAATTAACTTTATGTTTATGCATCTTTCTTTCTCCCACGTAGTTTGTTGGTCAACAACCGCGCAGGTCGTAATAAATAGATCGACTTTCATGCTGGAGCAAGAACTAGCATGAGAGTTCCATTTCAGGGAGGGCTTTCTTTTTTGGACTAAGGGTACCATGATACTTTCTGTTTTGTCGAGCCCTGCTTTGGTCTCTGGTTTGATGGTAGCACGTGCTAAAAATCCGGTACATTCCGTTTTGTTTCCCATCCCAGTCTTTCGCGACACTTCAGGTTTACTTCTTTTGTTAGGTCTCGACTTCTTCGCTATGATCTTCCCAGTGGTTCATATAGGAGCTATAGCCGTTTCATTCCTATTCGTTGTTATGATGTTCCATATTAAAATAGCGGAGATTCACGAACAAGTATTGCGCTATTTACCAGTGAGTGGTATTATTGGACTGATCCTTTGGTGGGAAATGTTCTTCATTTTAGATAATGAAACCATTCCATTACTACCAACCCAAAGAAATACGACCTCTCTGAGATATACGGTTTATGCCGGAAAGGTACGAAGTTGGACTAATTTGGAAACATTGGGCAATTTACTTTATACCCACTATTTCGTCTGGTTTTTGGTTCCTAGTCTTATTTTATTAGTAGCCATGATTGGGGCTATCGTACTGACTATGCATAGGACTACTAAGGTGAAAAGACAGGATGTATTCCGACGAAATGCTATTGATTTTAGGAGGACTATAATGAGGAGGACGACAGACCCACTCACGATCTACTAAAAGGAAAGTAGCCCGGGAATATTGGTTCAAATCCAATTCGTGAGCACATGAACAATACGTAGAGGAAACCCTTCCTCCTATGGATTGTTTTTTTAGCGGTACGATTACGATGCTTTCTCCGAATTACAGGGGGACGGCCTTCCAAGACGGACTCCATCTGATCCCCGGGGATGGAGCCAATCCGAGGTACATAGGTACGAATTAGACTCTCCCAGTCGGCAGTTATGTCATTAACAACATCTACCATCTGATCAGAGTCCGTCGGACTCACTATTGATTTTCTACTACTTTATTTTTTTTTTCAATCTGGGTATAGCCGAGTGAAGAATGCTAAGTAGAGTTTCACTAGTAAGTCGAACGTCTCATCTTTCCGACTTTACTACGATGGAAAGACGGGATAATCCTAGGATACCCTGACCTCGTCAACGAGACAGGAAAAGGCAAGCTGACTTAGAGGCCTCTTGCCTACTTTCTGAATAAAAGAATTTACCAAAGGCTATTAATCTAGCTATCGAGTCACCCTAACGGAGAACTCTAACTGAACTTTCAAGCTTTCTTTTAATTCTGTGTACCAATAAGATAAGTGCCACCGATTTTCTCTTTTCCAAAAGAATAAGTGCTGGAGACTTCTCTAAAGAGAGTTGACTGGCAAAAAGCGGATCTTGGCTTAGGGCTTAGACTGCCTTCCTTGAAAGATAGCTTGCTTGAAGCCTAAGACGGATAACTTCAATAGTGGAATTCCCTGATCTTACTTCACTAGTGGAATTTCCGTATGATAGTCACCCTTTTCTCACTACTCCGGGATGAGCTCTGACTGGTAATAGTGTTATTGGCTTTAGAATCAGAACTTACCTATAATCCAGTGAGCTGGATTAGCTGCTACCTACTGTTTTCCATATCCGTTAACACCTCACCTATTATTACGTATTACGCGATCAACTTAAAACACTTTTTTGGGGCTAGCTTACCATCTCCTTTTCTTTCACCTACGCCCAGAGTCGGTTTGACTCAGCTGATGCCGAAGTGGTTCGATCCGAGCTTCCTTTTTGGCTTGTTACATTGCCTGACAGGTTTTCCTTCTTTCACTTTCTAGTTAGCGTTCTGTCCCACAGCTTCTTCTATACCAGTGCTTGATAGAGGACTGGTTACGCAAACACCAAGACCGAGGAACATCTAATCGGGAAGTTAAGAAATATTCTCGCTTGTCCGAGGCAAGAAAAGAGGCGGTGGTAGTAAACGAAGGCAGGAAAGCTGTCCTAATCAAACTAGCCGGCAACAGGATCGGAAGCTCTTTCTTCCTTTGCCGAATAAGGCTGGGGTGAAAATAAGGAAAAGAGGTAGGCGTTACACTGGAAGCAGATATACAGTCTCAAGCAAAAGTAATTTCCAATAGGAATGGGCCTACAACTGCCACCCCATAAACTCGATCTAGAGGAGGAACAGGACCCATTTCATATCCTACGATAGGAAATAAAGCGACTACTTTACGACTGGACCACTTCTTTCCTTGAAGCCAAACTTTCCTACAGTCAAAATGTTGGATGATTCCGTTTAGGAAAGCAATCCGACAGCTTGGGCCGAGGAAGAGCTTGTAACTAGGGGTTTGATTTGAGGAGTCATGGAAGGCCTACGCGATAGAAAGACTTGGAATGAATTCGGACGGGGCTATTACACTGTACCAAAAGAAGGACTTGCGTCGGGAGCTGTTTAAAGAACTAAAGAAAAAGCTATTCGCCTTACTAAGCAAGCGCTAGGGGACTGGAATGCTTTACGGCCTAAGATCGAGTTGGAATCCTAGACTGACTACGTGTTCTACGGGATAAGAGATTGGACGGAATCTCCATCAGAATAAGAATAAGAATAAGAGGTAGGGGATTGAATTCCAGGAGCAAAAAGGGTGAAAGTCGTACCAATTCATCCTTGCTAGGCGGTACTTATCCCTCAATCGTTTATGCCAATGTTTCCGAGGAATTCAACCAAAAGGTCGAGACAATCAATTGAATCACTGAAATAGTATAACTGAAGAGCTTATAGGCGGGAATGAAACAATTAGTCCCGTGGCGGAAGGAGAAAAAGCAAGGAAATAGGGAATAGGATTGATCAGAGCAGTGCCAGTTCGAGTCTGGCGAGTTGCTTTGAAAAAAAAAGAAAAGAAAGGTGTAGTCGATGTCCTCTTTCAGAGTGAACCCCTTGGCGACAAGCCTAGCCTTGTCTCTTTCAATCTCCTGATGTAGCCATAAAATGTACAAAGGTAGTGTATGGAACTTTTCAATCGGGACATTCAGCTGGTACTTATTGTACAGCTTCGAGGACTGTGGGCTCAAGCAACTTTCTAAGGCGAAGGAAGAGAAGAGATGTTGCGCACAAACTCTTAAGGTAGAAAGTTAAAAAAAACCTTTCCTTCGATTCTTAAATCGTATGCATGGCTGAACCTAAGAAGATAGCAATTACAACCAAGAAAGGTTTTGTACTTTCACTAACCCGAAGGTCTAGTAAAGTTCTTTGGTACCAAGCTATTAACAAGCGAAAGGCCTTCAGAACTAGATTTTATTGGTTGTATCTTCTTTCTTTTAGTTAAAAAGGAGCTGCTCATTCATGTTAGTGTAGATGCCAGACAAAAGAGATCGGAACGTTAAAGATCTTTTTCCCTTAAGGCTATCTAATAGGTTTTTCTTCGTGCTTGGATTCCTTCTCACGAGTCCGAAATGGAAGACTCGGGAGTGAAGTACATTCTCCCCTTTAGCTTGAGGGGACCGAGCTTCACTTTATGTGAAGAAAGAGAAGTGTGCCCTTGCCGACCGATCGGTAGGTTTTTTCACCTTAGCTTGTATTGGTGGTGCAGGTTAAATATAAATAGCCCTCTCACCATACACTAGGGATTGGATTATTTCCTTCCTTCGTGACCTCTATTTTTCTTTCTATAAGAAAGCTCCCCCGTCGGAAAGATTTGAAGAAGGTTGAGCAGTTCTTGGGATGGACTCTCCTCCGAAATTGGCTTAGTCAAATACCTACACGGGTATGTTACTGTTGCACTTTCCATGGATGTCGAGATTGTTGACTTCTTCCAGGCACCTTTTGTAAAGGATGAATGGCGGGCTATTTGACGATGAGCCTCCTCAGTCTCCAGAGATGAGACGGTGGGGCCTTTTCAACAGCTGCTGACGCCATAGGCTTCTTGCCTTTGTCAGAGCTTTGGGCGAAGGTGGCGGGAAGATTTTTAGAGTTTTCACTTTCGCTTCGCCCCTTCCTCTTTCTTTTTAGGTCTTTGGGGACAAGGATCAGCAAATATGTTTGGACACCTTCTTCGAGACCCAGTATGCTGGAAATTCGCCTGCGTAGGATGTTTTTTCCTTATATCAACAATTTGCTTTTCTCCGAAGGTGAAGGCGTCAAGTGGATCGAAGAGGCCTTGAGCGGAATGCGAACTTGCTTCCGTGATTAGCATGAGATCGTCAGTCAAGGTGAGTAAGCGGGTTGGTTGGTTTGCTTCCCAAGGCTGCATTGGTTTTATGGCTCCTCGATTGCACTGTTCTTCGAGAAGCCTTGGCTTGTGTACAGGTTGGAGGAAGAATAACAGCAGCAGAGCAAAAGAAGACCTAACCTCGGTCGGAGATAGCAGCTCATGAACTGCCCTGCTCGAAGGGTCGTAGCCCGAACTGACCTAGCTGCAGAGGAGAAGTTTGACTTCTGAGACCCGCTCCTTTCCCGGTTATAGATAGAAGATCCTCTGATCCCTCTTAACTCAGTTGCGTAAGTGATGATGCGGGAAGCAGGTCTCCTTTGATTCCTACTCAAAAATGAAATTCATGAATGAAGTGCGCTTTCACTCGTTTTCCTCTTCTTCCTTTCCTGACTTGGTTAATAGCTACGAGAATCAAGAAGAGAAGGGCTGGTGCACGTGAATCAGAACTAGCTATTTATTACCGGAAGTGACATCCCTATCCTATAATAGTAATCGGCTGGGCTACTTTCCCCAGGAGGGGCAGCGAAATGGGATTCATGCATCGAAACATTATTGGGGATTTTCGAACTAATGCCGCATCTGATCTGCTAATTGAATCAGATATTAGATCTCTTCCTCGAACAGGTGAATCAGAAATGGGATCTCCATGTCCAGAATCGGAGGAAGAATACATGGTCTAAAAAGAGGCTTAATCAACAGAATACCCTGCATGGCCGTTTCTTGTGTTTGAATGCCTTGTTAGGGAGGGGGATGCTAACCTTTGAAAGGGTCGGTCTCGTCTTGATGCCGAAAATCCGCAGCTATTAAATCAGCAGTGAGGGAATGGTCTTTTTTGCAAGAAGAAGGGGTTCAAAGGCTATCTCCGAGTGAGGAAGTGAATCAGAGAGCAGCACAGAATAGGCATGGGCTGCGTGACCCTTATGAAATAGAAAAATGAATTTCTGGAGTCAGATCAATAGTATAAGAATCGGGCAAGGAATGCGCGGGAAAGGTATTATCCCGATAGTAAAAAGAATACGAAATGGGGGAAGATCTTACTTCAATCTTTTTCTCTAACAGGCGATTCGTGGCATAAAAGACAGATTAAGAGCTCTCCCTTATTGTTGGAATGGGATTGATGGACGAGAGAGCGGTGGTCGCATATTTAGTCCGAAGGGCCCTTCAAAGAGGGGCTCGCTCTTTCATTAATTTAGTCCATAGTCAGAGTTCGCAGAAAAAAAACCTTCGGCCTTGTCTGAGCGTCTTCTTACTGGATTTCCCCCGTTTCTTCTTGGGTTAGGAGCAATTCCTACCTTCTCATCGAAGAAGGCAAAATAGCCTATATAAGAGAAAGACCTTCTTCTTGCAAAATAGTCATTTTAGGGCAACTTTGACAGCCTTGCTTGACTCCCCTCCTCCTACAAGGGTTTATATATCCTCCTTTAGTTCCCAGGGGTAAGTCCGAGAACAGCGCTTACGTGAACACCAGAGAAGATCCCAAGAGCGCTTATTCCAACTGTAGCAATTGCATCCATTTCATTGCCTTCGCCTAAGACCGGGCATGAAGTTCTAAGAGCGGATAGGATCCCAGTAAGAGAGCATTCCATACTATTCTCTAGCATCCGAGTCTGGGCATGAATGTGAAGCAGATTCTCGAACAAGAGCAGGGGATTCTTTCGTCCGAACACCGGAAAAGCATGAAGTTACCTTGCATTCGATTTTCCCTATGTCCGTTGCTCGCCTTATGGTAATCAGGTCCTTAACAATCTTGCCCTTACTCCAACAGATTCAAAGCGGATAGACCTTTAGCCCGAGTTAGTGCCCCGAGCCACTACCAAGTAGTCTGTACCGGTGACTCCACCGAGGAGACAAGGTTCAGGTAATGAACCGGACGGCTCAGGAAGGATGGGAACCTTCCAGTCCAATCTCTTCAATGCCACCATGTCATACACCTTCCATAGAAGGCCAAACCGTTGCAATTGTGGATCACTCCTTGTTCCAATTGCGGTTCACAACAGGGGCATTGAAGAAGTCCTCAATGGTAACCTGGTCGTGAAGGGCGGTACCGTAATACCAACGACAGTACCGTAACCAATCCCGGACCCAGACCCTCAAGGTAGACCACTCGATAAATTCTTTATCCTCAGGACGACTAAACACGTCATCCGGGATCAGTCAACAATCTCGGGGTCTCATCTCCTTTCGGAGAAAGCCCATAATGACACCTCTCAGGTAAGGGTTCATCCTTTGACTCACTCCCTCCGTCTTGCATTCGGTATTCTCTTTGTAGCCTTCGATTCGTTCTTCAGTTGATGGTGATCTTTCCTTTCTCCCGTGCCTGTGTCAGGAGTCCAGTCGATTTCTTTTTCGCGTGGCCTTTGGAAAATTCCGTATATATAATAGTACAAAGCCAAGCGAGTGACTCTTTTTCCGGGTGTGGATTTCGTTTTTTTTTCTTCCCGCCCGAAGTCGTAGAGCGAGCTTATGCTTTTGCAGTAGTAGTCCCATCCCCTTAACCTTTATTGGTATCAGGGACATTTCCTTTTGCCGGAGTTCGTTCAGTCGTTGAGTTCTTTCTTTGGAAGTAGTGAATGTGGTAAGAGGTGTATAACCATTACCGTATCCTTTAGTCATGGAAGGGCGATTTCCCCTACCTTTCTTTCTAGGCGCAGGCTTTCATTCCCCTAGTGCTTTGTCCCCTTGTGTCCTTCTGAAGGGTGAAAGCGAGGTTGAGCAGCCGGGATTGGAGGGAATAGACCAAATTCTAGAGCTTTAAGCGGGCTTTGAAACAAACGAGGCAAATACACGAAGTTAGATCAAAAGCAAGCGAGCAAGGTGGGTGGGAATTGATTGTAAGTCGTGCTAATTCTTTTCCATGAGAGGGGGGCAGCTAAAGTAAGCTATTCAGAAAGCTGGGTGACCTATTCGACTGTGTTACATCAGTTTATAGTTCATGGATAGGGCTCCAGAGCTCAAAGATTGATTGGCGAGCTCCGATTTGCTACTATGAATATGAGAAAGGAAAGGGCAGTGTCCCGGGTCATTACCTTTAGCTCAAGCACTTCCTGTGTGAGAAACTAATTACAACTACACCAAAGAGGAGAGGCATTGACCTCTGCGAGTGGAATTGGTCCTAGGCCTTATTGAAAAGCCACAGGCTCTCGTTCATCTTACCAGTCTACAAGAAAGAATGCAATGAGCAGTGAGTGCCTGGTGGAGCAGCTTTATAGATAGGGGAGGTACGAGAAGCGGTGGTATCGGGTTGAGCTGCCAAAGCTGTCAGGCGAGCAGTGGTCCCGAGTAGTTCAGTTCAATCAGACCCGCAAGGGAAGAAGCGAGGTTACTATTCACCTACTATTCAGTTGTTTGTTGAGGAGCTTTCTCCCCTGCATTGAAGTTGATTAGCTTTATGCTTAGCTACATTTTCTCTTCTCGATAGCCAGATAGTGAAGAAAGAAGGGCTGTCTCCTCCTCATTCGCTTGCTTGTTTTCTTTTTTTCTTTTCTATATAGCTACTCGCCAGACTCGAACTGGCACTGCTCTGATCAATCCTATTGGACGAGACTGTTCAATAAGCATTTTGTTCCTACAATAGAGTAGCTTTGAAAAAAAAAGAAAAGAAAGTAAGCAAAAACAGCTAATGCCCTTAACAACTCGAGCTGAAACCATTCCAGGAAAAGTCGACAAGTCACCTGGCTCAAGGGGCATTGGTAGACTCTCTTTCTAAGAGCAGAGCATCGTAACGTAATATCAAGCATGTTCGCCTTTCATTCTCTTTCGCGTGAACGTGGACAAGTTTGCTTAGCAGGTTCGGAAGTCGGAAGAACGTCAAGACCCCTCGGTGCCATATTCGTATTAAGTAAGGAGAAAGAGATGAGGCGAAAAGCTGCTAGTTCACATCTTCTCTTTTCGTTACTGCGGTTAGGATCAGGTTAGGGATGAGAAGTAAGTGAAAATCGAACTAGCATTTCTAAGAGCTAAGAGTTCGCTGGCGAAGGGCTTAGCAGCATAGTAAATACAATGAATGAATCTGAATGCAGTCGTCCGGCCTTAAAAGTCAATGCTAGGCAAACTAAGCAAATCATTTAAGAGCATCAAATCCTTCTCACAAAGAAGCACCACCTATAGGTATAGGTCCATCAAACTTTCGAGATGGCAGCTTCCGCCCTTCTTATGAACTTTGTTCATGTGAGAGGCGAAGGCAACTCCCAAGGTTGTTCGTGGGCCTCGTACGATAGCACGGGCCTGCTTTGTGCCGCTTGTACTCGAGACAGGAAAGGACGTTTGTTTTGTCGTAGGTAACTACGTGAACCAGCGTCTTTGTATCCTATGCATCAGTGGTCTATCTCGATCTGACGTAGATCCTTATGGATAGTACGTCAGATCAGACTGCGCCACTGGATCGCTTACGAGGTGTCAAAGAGTCTGTGTTCTCGCCTGACCTGAGGCCAGCCATAGATAGGTGCTTGCTTCTGATGTCAGGCGAGAAGTCGACGACACAAAAGAGGAAGTCCCTCTACGTGGGGGTAGCCGGCTAAACAGTCAGCTATCACATACCATAGATGAACTAGGATAAGGCTAAGCCTTACTCAGACCACGCGCTTCATCTCAACAGGAAAAAGTCTCCATTCGACTATTTCTTTCAGACTGGCCTTCGCCGGCTACTGTGCCTAGAAAGTCTTCCTAAGGCAAGGCAAAGGCTAAGGTATCCAATCCTTCACTTCGTCCACCCACAAAACGAAATCTCCGGACTCAGTCACATGCATGCTTGAAAGCCGGCCCTTGGTGAAGGCCTTATTCTTAGAAGTAGGGCTCCTCGAAAGCCCCGGTAAAATGAGCTAACTTCTAACCCCGTGGAACCAGCTTGTCCGTTGGATGAGTCGAGATGAACCACTCTTTCCCCCTTCTTTCCTTTATTAGTAAGGCGTCTGTCTTAATATAAGTGGATTCCGATTCTTACGCTCGTTCTCTATCTCGTTCCAAGTATGGTATTGAACTCGTACCCTGTAGGTCTAGCTACCTGCGCTACGTACCTAAACCTCTTAGTACTTAATTTTCTTCGAGTGCCGGCTCTCTTAGGTGCCGCCTACTTCCGTGCCTACATTTATCAGTAGAAATTAGACATCGACCTTCGAATCCGAAAGCTGGACCAAGCCCTTTTTCCCTGGGTAACGACCTTCTTCTCCAACGTTGCTATGCCTATGCCCCTTGAAAGCGATCGCTTCTAGAATAGAACTCAAAGCCCCGATGTTTAGTAGAAAGACTTCGGTCTCACAGCAAGTGTTGTACACTTGGAACTTCGATTGGCTTAGGCGAGCATGGGCAATATCCTAAACGACCTCTCGCGGATCTAACTCTAACCAATCACTGTCAGTCCTTCTGTCGTTCCCTTCTCGTTCTTACAACGATTGGGTTGGTCTTCGTAATGGGTAATCAGACCGGACCCCTTATGAAAGAAAGAAGCCATCCCGGCTCTTCGAAACCTTGGATTCTTATATTTTTCCCACCTTGCCTAATGCCCTTTCTTTCTAAACGGCCCCTCAAGCACGTAGCCCCAAGCCCAAGCGTCATGCCCTGAAACCGTTGGTTGGGACGATCTTTCGACAGGATGAAATCAATGCTTGGTTCCTGCCAGTTTGACGAGAAAGAAAGACAGACATTCCAGAAGCTTCACTTGTGACCGTGACCGAATCACAGAAAGAGAACGAGTGAGGTGCTCTCATTTCATTCCCAGCCGCTTGGCTGATAATGAGGAAACGAATTCAACCTTTACCGATTGGACTGGTTCAACATCTCCACAGGACGCCCTACCAGTTGGCGCAAGGACAGCTTTTGCCCTGGGACCAAAGAACAAAGGGAAGCTCAGCTCTCACTACCAGTGAATGATGAAATGCCTCGACTTAGAAACCACAGCCCTTCTTTCGAGAGGACAAAAAAAAATCCTTATTTATCAAAATAGAATTTTAGGGATGCCTTGCAGTTGAAGCCTCTGGGCTTAGCCCTACTATGACCGAAGAAGACTATTTACTAAAGATAAAGAAAAAAGACTCCATGAGCCAGTTACGCCACTTCAGCACAAGGTCTTGAATAGCCTATACGAATTCTCACAAGGAGAGAGACGACCCTTCCTTCTCTTACGTGGGACACGGAGATGGAAGAATGGTAGGACCGACTTTCAGACTTAGCCAAGGAACGACCGAGACCTCGAACATGAGAAAGACTGACGCCTAATTCAGGAAGACCTACCACCCACACAGCAAACCAACGCTCCCCTTTTAGTTCGGAAAGAAGAAGGGTTGCGCCCGGGTGAAAGACTATGCGGGCCAAAACGACCAGAAAAAGGAGCGGGAAGGCATGGTCGCAAGACCCCGCTTTGAGCCATCGAAGACCAGATGATGGGTTACGAAGATATACAAGGAAAGAGACGCTCTGGAATACCTTTCAGTTAATCATGGGTTACGCCCAGAAAAGGCGGCCCTTTCATTTCTGAATGAAGCCTTACAGACGAACTATAGAATTCAGCCTTTCCAGAGTGAGCGCCATACATTACTGTAGCACACATAGGTCCCCAAAGATAAAGGTTTTCGTCCTTCCTGAATATTATGGGAACTCTCTTCTATATAATTGTTTTAGAAATGCCGATTTTCCCGCTAAGGCGATAAGGAAAAAGAGAGGGGCCCTTAGTATGTGGAAAAAAAGACAAAGATCTATAACCGGGAAAGGAGCGGAACATGAAGACTTGGAAAAGCATGGATTGTGAAAAGCCTTTCAATTCAAGCCAATCTCTTGGTTCACATTCATGTGAAACCGTTTCAACCGATCCTGCATACCAATCATCCGCCGCTTACAGTAATGGCACTAAGCCAAGGTTTCTATGGATTCAGTCCTGTGGAAAAATACATATATTAGGGCAATTCAGTTAGTAGTGTCACCGGTCAATCCCTGGGACACTAGCGAGTCCGTCCTTAAAAGCCCTAATAATTTTGTCCATGAAGCCTTAGATACTCCAAGCCTCAATCTTTATTGTCCTTGAACCTAGACCATGGAAGTATGGTTATAGCCCCATTCCATTAGTGGGATCCATAGCCTACGGGTCTTTACCAAGCCAGTAAAAGAAGAAGGTTTTCGAGGACTACCCTAAGCCTACAAGTAGGCAGGACTTTCAGTTACAATGTCTAGGTTGGGCAAGCTTGGATGCCCCAACTCCCTATGAAAGAAAGGTTCTCGTTCTGCCTTATATTGAGCCAGCATTCAGAACCAGCCGTGAAGAAAAAAAAGGATCATGAGCGCGAAGCGACAGAAAACTTTAATTAAGTTTGTTTACTACTCCGTAGTGCTTTTTTTGGTTTTCCTTCTAATTCTCCTTTTTCCTTTCTTTTTTAAAAGATGGTGTTCCATGCTGCCAGACCTCAATCTGCCTCCGGAAAACCTGTCGGAGCTCCCGAAGTTAAGTGAGGAAGAGATCCAAATTCTTAATGATAAGATGAACACACGAAAAACGATAGAAAGATGGATAAAAGCCATCTACTTGTCGGAGAGCAATAAGCGTCCCAAAGGTCGAAGACCCAGAGGGCTTCTCTCGTATGACAAAAAGGGGTTTCATCCATTTTGAAGATGAAACGCTTTAAGAGCACCTTGCAGTTTTACGCGACCTTAAACTGAGAGGTGCAAGCAGCGACTACTACCAAAAACTAATGAAAGCTAAAGCCCCAATCTATAAAATAGGTAAGGCTGTCTAAGATCGAAAAATAACATTTTTGGATAAAACTCATTAGCAATAGTCCACCTAGCTTAAAAGGTTGAAATTAAGCCTAAAAAGAAAAATCAAAGATAAAGCTATTCCGACAAAAGAACTAAGAAACCCTGGTTTGCCTAAGCATGTTCTATTCGATACGGGTAGTATAAGAGGAAAATCCTCGCTTCAGTGAATCACTGAATTAAAAGAGGGCGGGTGGTGATTCGGATCGATCGTACTAGCGATTGGACAAGAAGAATTGGATTAGGCTTCTCTTCTGAGTGAGAAGGTCGCTGAATAGAAAGATAGAAAATGGGTTGGATAATGAGAGAGTGCCCTATCTAAGATGTCATCCACCGGAAGCAGCCTTCAGTCCCACTGAACTCGCTTTAGCGAACGACTTAGAGCTATTAGCTTCTCTTAGAGATCCTCTCTCTCCAGAAGCAAACTTACTTAAACCAACTCAAAACCTCATAAGAAAGGAAATGGTTCAGGCAACATTCTCTCCAATCTCTCCCCAGTGATGTTGATGATGGGCTTTGATGCAAGTAGCTCGATTGAAATTGAGGTTCTTAAGGGAAGGCGCGAAGCCTGTTTGAAACTCCCTTTATAAATAACCTTAGCTTTGGTTTATGCCATTTGAGAAGTCATTGTCGAAAGTTGAAAGCTAGAGATTGCTTATTACTCTTAGAAAAACTTATCCTATCTGCTTGTTCATAGCCGAGCTTCACTCCTAACCTTCCCTACTTAAGGATCGAATGCCGCTCGTAAACTCGCCCCTCTCTCTTCAGGTTCTTAAGGGTATCTTTTTTTTTATCCCTTAGGGCATCAAGACCCGGAGTTTCACTCAGTCCCCCTCCCTAAATCTGTCATCCTTTACTCCCGAGTTAGCTTCTCTTCTGCTTCCTGTCCTCTCTAAGAGTACCTTCTAACCTGGAAGAACAGGGGGAGTTCCCCACCGCTACTCTAACAGCTGCCTATTCTCCCCCCTCGGGGAACTGAACTCGCTCCACTCCAGAACAATGCCATGACCCGGTCGAGAGCCTGGAATGCGGATTCCTTCAAAGATAAAGAGAGAGTGTGTATTCCCGGCATCAATGCAATCACTTCCTGGTCCGAGAACAAGAGCAATTCTTGGTCCCACCAAAGCATGAACAGTCGACTCAACAAAGGGGATATTGAAACTCAAACGAATTCCGTCTATTGTCATATATGACCTTCCTCCAACAGATTCAATTGCATCGTTTATTCCTATTCCGGTAAAACTAGCTGCTGACTTAATATAGGATGCCGCTTTGATGGTAATTCCAGCAAAGGAAAAGCGATCGAATAAAACAAGGTAAGAGTTGTAGCCTACATAACCTATCGCCAGACCAAGTGACCTCCGGGAGTCAGATTAGGATTCAGTGACCAAGGGATAGGAAGAAGAAGCTCTGATTCCGATTCCTCTAGAGAGATGCCGATCATCCGGATGCCGAGAAAGAGCTCTTTTCGGGGTGGAAATAGAGGCAAATGAATGCCGTGCCTGCCTATCTGATTGGAGTAGTTCATGCGATGGATGGGTACCGGAACCTGATGCCAGAGAAAAGCCCAACCATGACGGATAGGCCTTTGGATCAACCGAGCTCGCCAGTAGGGGATGAAATGGACTATCAAACCATTTCGGGATCGGAGGGATCGCTTCTCGGATCGTTGGGTGGTGATCGAACGGATCAACCGACAGCTAGCGGATAGGACATTAATGAATCAATAATAGTGCGATCTGCACTAGACTCGTAGAAGAAGACAAAGGTGTAAAGCGGTAGTTCAGTTATTTCCTAGGGGGCAAGCCCGAACGGAGTACCTCTAGCTTGGCGCACAGTGGGAAGTTCGACGAGTTTAGGTTTGATTGGGAAGGAAAAGAATAAGACCAGACCAAAAGTTAGGAGACCAGAGCGAACGAAGGGATTGTCTCTAGTGGAGCGACGTAAGGAGCGCAACGCGACAAGCCCGAGTGGAGCGGATCCTTTCAGGCCGAAAGCCCTACCCTTTCAAAAAAGAGTGGGCGAGGTCTTATTGCGAGGGCGCCAGAAATCGAGCCATTTTTCCTTTCTTTTGTGCCGGCCCAGTGAGGGAAGCAAGAGAAGCGAGCAGGAGACCATTGATCCTAGGAAGGCTATTGGGTTGGAAGAGCAGGACAATTCAGGTTTGGTCAATATCAATGAAAATCTATTTTTTAACTAGGCCGGCAGAAATTCCGCTCCTTCGACTGACTCACCGCATACGGCTCGCACAAAGCATGGCTAGATCGATCTTCGATCTTGTACTTGTACCTTAACCTTAGTACACTGAAGACCAACCCAATCTCGAAGAAAAGTTGAGAAAGGAGAATACACGCAACTAGATGATTCAAGTAGGAAGTCTTTCTTTTCTTTCTACGGTACGATCCTAGGCAAAAAGCCTTTCTTTCTCTTAGCTGCTCCACTCCTCTCGCTATCGCTCGAGCGACTCCGTACCTCTCTATACGCAATTAGTTTTTTGTGCTTTGTGCTGTAATAAGAAAGATGTTGCTATTCTACGATGTGGCGTTCCAGAAAGACTCACTTTTTTCTCATTCACACCGACCAGCTAGTGCGCTGTCACTTGGTATCGGATCTTTTCTAAATTATGAATTTGCCCTTCGACGGGTACTCCTAAAACTTCTATCTACCTACGTCATTCTTTCTTTATCTTAAATAAGTCAATCTCCCACGGTCAAGCCTAGTGGAGCTCCTAGTCCGACAAGACTAGCTTTGACCACGAAACAGAGAACAAGGCTGAAAAGAAGCTTTCTTCACTTTGACGATCCGTGGATGCGTAGTTTGAAAGTCTTTCCACCTGAACCTTTTTTCATTAGAAATGGCTTCAGACTCGACCTGAAAGGTGCCAGTTACATCTATTGGACCAGACGGAAATACAAGCTTTCTTGTAGCATGCATGGGTTCGACGTATTCTTTTGCTTGAATTCGACTAGATCCCTTCCCGCCTAGTAGTTCTCACTGGTAGGCTACCGGGCAAACTCGGTGGAGCCGCTGGTGGTTCTTTGTTTCTTTATCCATTCCACTTTCTGTAAACCCCTGACTCTGTGTCTCGCGCTTTTCAGCCTGAATTCCATTCCCGTAATTCTTTTATGAAACTACATACCTTGCCTCAGGGAACTACACTAATGAGGAATATCATATCCTACCAGGCACGATCGAAAGGATTTAGGGCACCTTACTTATAAGGCCCGGACTTGCCAATACGGATGAGGGACGACCCAGAGGATATCCGTGCAGAAGCAGAAGCTCGGTACGAAATGGCGACGGAAAAACTTCAGGGGGAAAACGCAGCACTGATGTCTGCAAATGCAAAATAAATGGAAGGTCAAGCTGGAGAAAGCAAGGAAGAATGCTCTTCAGCTTACTTTTTTTGACGACCTAAACCAGAGGATCCTTGCTCAACGCAATCTTATTCAAACTATGACAGAAGAATGTGAAAGGCTAGCGATTGAGTGCCAGAGGCTGAAGTTCGAGGATGAGTCCCTCCATGGCAGTTCTATTATCGAAGATTTCCTTGCGCTGAAGAACCCACTTGACGCTGGCTTCGATAATAGGCGGATCGACCCGCGGGAGGTGTTCGAAGGAGCTGCTCCTGAACCCAAATTAGCCAGTCAGGATCTTGTTGATTTAGTGAATATAACAGGTTGAGTCCATTGACTTAACCCAACCGGTAGTTAAACCCAAGAGAGAGGCCTTATCCCACAAGCAGACGGAATATAAATGCCGCAGGAACGGTAAATCAAAATTACTGAGGTAGTAAGGTGGCTTAGCTTACAAAAGGAACTGCTGATATATCTTTTCTTTATATTTAGCCTTAAACACAAACACAGAATAACTTTCTGAGTTATACTATACAGTGAACCAGATGATTTTCGAACTTCTACTCAAGTAGACTGAACACCAAGCCAATCTTCAAACTTTCGTTTGAAACCTCTCACCTCATCTACCTGCCCGGCCAAACGAGGACTGGAGGCTATGGGCGCTTTCTATTCTATAAGGCTTTAAAGACTGCTATTCTTGGTTACGAAAGAAGGATATTCCGAGCCTGCCCTTTGACGGCCGTTTGCGAGATTTAATGGATAGGGCTTTGTTTGCCCCAGCCTGACTTGTGTTCAAGGGGCCTATTAGCGTAGCGGAGGAAGCATCAACTATAGATTCTCAACTCCAATCCCTGGGCCTAAGTCGATCCTAAAAGACTTTCTTCGATCTGGATTCAGAGGCTTCATCTAAGTAGAGTGAAAGATGGTCCTGCCCTCCTATTTGATTCAGGCAGTCGTCTGAAAGTGCTCACTGGGCTTCAGAGCCCATATGCTTAACACAGGGAATTCGGCTGCGCTATTGGGGGAAGAATCGAATTTATGCATCCCCCCTTAATTAAGGAGTATAGTAAGGCCCCCAACAGGGTCAATGCCATGCAGCCGAGCAGGCACCGGTCAGAACTCAGCACCAAGCCGAGCATTAGCCGCCGCCCGACCGCTTGAATCTATTCCCACCTTCACATGCTTGCTGGATTAGAGGTGGGCTTGCTAGCGTCTTGCTATTGGCTTTATAGATAAGACGACTTGGAGCTAAGGTGAAATTGAACAATCTGAACAACTACCTTTAAGACTTGAAGAGAGAAGAGACCTTCGCCCACCCACCATGCTACGCGAAAGCTGAACTTCAATAAGTAGAGCCTTTACGACTTTAGTAGCCCATTTATCTGTTGAAGGGTTTTGGCCCGGGGCCACAAGTGGAATTACTTTATTTCAGCAAGCAATTAGGCCTCCCAGAAAGTAAAGGACATGTACCAGCGGAGAGCCGTGAGCACTTTTTCCTAATTAAGATGAGTGGGCCTACCTATCTGATGTTGCATGCTCGGATTGTTCAGCCTACCCTTTCTTTCGTCTCCTTCTGCGGAAAATAATTGAATTGATCCATCCGTACGTACCGGATCAATATACCGCTACCGTGCTAACGCTAACCCCACATCCCTGGCTAGCTTGCTTTCGCTAGCTTCTGAGGCTGGCTTTTGATATGTGCTAATCGACCTTCTGATGAAAGCATTGAAGAGGAACTAACTGGAAAGCGGGTGGGATATAAAAAGGAGTCTTATCTATACCATATATGACCTATTTCATAGAATATTTTTACCCCCCCTAAAAAGAGGTTCCTGCTCTATAGCAGCAAGGGTAGGTCTAGGTCCCCTAACGTCAAGCAATAGAAAGCTTATGAAAGCGCGAAGATCAGATCAATTGAAAGCTTAGCTTCACGTGCATGCAGGAAAGTCTCTTAGCTGGTCATAAGGTTTCCGGACCCTTTATAGGTGCCTATCTTATTTAGATGCTTCAGCTTATGCCTTTTCTTCTCTTGCTGCCTATGCCGGCCTCAGATCTAACTAAATGAGCCAATTAACTAAATGACTTAGGCTCAATCGCAGCTTAACTGGCTCGCTCGGCTTACCTTTATTCTTGAAATTCGATGACTCAAACTATCTTTTAACAAATAGAGTTGAATGAATAACTAGACCAATGCATCTTTGTTTTCTCGCCACTTCCTTCTCTAACTATCATGCCAAACTCCCCGTCATCGTTTGAATTCGAATTTCATGTTCCACGCGGATCCTTAGAAAGTAAGGAAGCCGAGATCCGGTAGGCAGACGAGGTTGTCCTTGTAACTCCGCTCGAATGCCCATTGCAAGTCTTTTGCATTCATAAATAAATTCGACGGGTGGAGCGGGCCGGACTAGGCACACAACAGTCTCTTGGAATCTATTGGGCGGGCAAGCAGAAATAGGGTTGATTGGGTAAGCTGACCAACAAGACTGTAAAGTTCGACTAAAGGCGGTTAAGGGTTTGCCAAAATAAGTCCTTATGCTCTTTAGAGGTCTTAAGGAGTTCTAAGATGGTGAGCAGGTGTTCTTCCTAACTGCTGTACAGATGGGTTGAGGCGGATGTGGGAGTAGTTGGGTGCAGGGTCGGAGGTGGTGGTACAACATGGTAGGAGGTGTTTACTTGATTGACCTGCGAGTTGATTCCGGATGGTTGAGGGTCGGTCATAGGAGTTTTGCCCTCCCAAAGGGCATGCTGAGGTAATGGGTCACTGAATATACCCATGCCCTGGTTAGGGTTTGAGGGAGGTTGGGTGGAGGACTGGTTGGTGCCATCTACGACGATCTTTCCATCATCAATGAAATCTTGGACGAAGTGCCCTGCAAAAGAAAGGGCAAAGCAATCGTCAGTTGCATGGCCAACCGATGGAACTTGCAGTATAAATTCCCCTTATCTCCGGTTTGTGCTTGATATTTAACCCTGTGCTAACAACAAAGATGGACTCCAGTTACTCCTTGAGAGGAGTGAAGGTTCTAGGGGTTTCTTCGCCCCTTGGTTTCTTTGGGAGGACTGGGCATGGGTCTGGACTGGTTGGGACTGCACTGCTGGAGGAGCTTGGGCTGGGGCTGTGAGATGAAGAGGGGCAAAAATTTTGGTGTCTTGATGTCCTCTCTTGTGACCGCCCTGGTGATTTCCCCAACCCTTCAACAATGATTTATATTCATTTAAGCAAGAAGAGGAGGAACAGGGAGGGGGCAATCACTCCAGCTGCAAGGGCTTGCTCGGCAATCGTGCCCTTCCTAATGACATCATCAAAGCCCTAAAAATAGGAATGGTATTAGGCCTCGAACAAATTGTTCTACAGCTTACTCTTAGAGAAGCGGCAGGATCCAGCCGCTTCTCTTTTCGATTCAACAATGGAAGGAATGGAATAGAATGGGGGCTGTTCCCCTTTGTCAACCCCTTATCGTATGCGAGGAAACTCTAAAATGCTAAAGTACCAACTGATCGACATTGGCATGGAGAAGCAATCGTTATTACGCATGTGAAAAGACAATGAAAACCCATTGCTTTGACTTTGAGCTGCCACTGCTTTTCATCGCATCGGAGGATGTAATAGCAAAGTCCTGCCACCGTGCTTACTTTGGTGACAACTTCTTTTGGGTCTGGATCACCATCAACCCTTACGATGACACTCCTTTGACCGGGAACTTCTTTGTTTGCGGCTTTGTTCAAGGTAGCTTTTGCAAGTTCAGTCTCCTCTTGCATTCCTTTCGCAAATTTGTATGCTCCCCCCGTATATCCGCTGGCAATGGCATTTGGGGTTAAGGGCTGCCTTCTGGTGGCAAGTTCAAAGGGACTCTTTCCTGTAGCCTCGCTCCTCTGGATGTTATAAGCAAATTGGGCAGTGTCCAAGAACTTCGCCCAATCTGACTGGTTTGCACTCACATAGTGCCTTAAGTACAGCTCAAGTAACCCCTTCACTCGCTCCCTTTGGCCATCAGTTTGCGGATGAAAGCAAGTTGAAAAGGCCAAGTCTGTTCCCAACAGCTTCAAGAGTTCCTTCCAGAGCTTACCCGTGAAGCGAGGGTCGCGGTCACTTACTATGTTCTTTGGTATCCCCCAAAGCTTAAGAAGATGTTTGACGAAAAGCTGAGCACTTCGGCATTGATTTCCTGGGATAAAAGTGGCATACTTAGAGAATCTGTCTACCACCACAATAATGGTTCCGTACCCACCCGTCCGACTTAGGCAAAGGACTGATAAAGTCCATTGAGACACTCTCGATCGAATGGGTATTGAGGAATAGGTCAGGGTTCCAACAACCCTGCGGGATGCTTATGCTCAACCTTGTCTTGTTGACACACAAGAGAAGTTCGAAGGTAGTGCTCCACATCCTCCCGCATTCGTGGCCAATAATAAAAGTTAGTAAGTTGTGCCATGGTTCGGTGCATACCTGGGTGTCCCGACCACTTCGAGTCATGTCACTCCCTTAGCACGTCTCTCCTTAAGTTATCCCATCGCGGCACATAAAGTCTCTTCCTCTTGGTTCTTAACAGACCATCCTTCAACCAAAATTTCCTGACTTTGCCCCCGTCGATGAGGGACTTAGCCACTCCTTCTGGATTCCTTTTCTTATTTGGTCCTGCGCTGGGCTGCTTATGGCTGCAAGTTCTGCCTTTCTGCTTAGTGCATCGGCCACGGCATTCGTCCTTCCAGGTTTATACTCCATCGTTCAATCAAAGTCTGAAAGGAATCCCTGCCATCTTACTTGCTTAGGGGTTAACTTCTTCTGTCTTTGGAAGTAAGTAGCGGCAACCTTCTCCCTTTTTACAAGGAACTTGGTCCCCAGCAATGTCTCCATGTTCGGAGGCAATGCACCACGGCAGTCATCTCTTTCTCATGCACCGACTACGGCCTCTCGGCCTCTTTTAGCTTCCGGCTTTCAAAGGCTATGGGGTGGCCCTCCTTTTTAGTACCCCACCAATAGCATATCTTTTTGAGGCTAGGCGCCGACTACTTATTATTATTCGAGAGCGGAGGAACTTCATTCACTTCGAGGGAAGCCCGGGAAAACTCCATCAAGGAAAGAAAGACCCTCTTTTTTTTTTTGCTTGTTCATGTTGTGATCGCAGCTTCTTTGCTCACTGCGATGTCTTATTATATTACTCTAAAGCTCAGGTTTTTCCGGCTGTGAATATTGAGTCCCTTAGTCTAAAAGTCTTCCAGGGCTTTGGCTAGTGTGAATCCTCCTCTAACTCTAAAAAGAAAAAGAAGTCCCTCATGGATAAGCTTTTGAGCTCGGCTCGGGTTCCTCATAACAAACTTGGTCGAAAACCCAAGTCTTGATGCGCCCATAAACCCTTTCTCAATGAATAGAGAGAAAGTTAAAAAAGTAACCTTCGTTTGTAAACTAAATGTTGGCAAAGCCAATTATTCCATCTTCGGGCATTCGTTCCAGTATTTAAGAACTCTAGGTAAAAAAGCTAAATAAAAGAATTTACCTATTATCCTTTCTATTTTTAAGGAGAAAGCCGGCTCTTCAGCTACATCAAGTACCACATCATCCGATTCAGACTCAATAGTAGAATTTTTACTGCTTTTTACTTTAAGAGCATAGCATAAAGCGAAGAGGAACCGGGAATCATTAGCTGAATGAAAAGCGCTTGCTATCAGAGCAGCAAAGTACAATCTTTTAGTTTTTTTTGAATCCAACTAATCGCTAGAACCACAGCTCAGTACGGGGCATCTCATTTCTTAACCAACCCGCCCGCATAGAAAGTGAGTTCCTTTCTCTGTACCAAGGCAGATCATTTCTACAGTTCCCACACACAGTCTAACCCGAAAGAGAATGTCTTCACCCAACACTAAAGTGAAGCCCAATATAATTGATCTTTTTATCTTTACCCCAAAAAGGTAGTCTCATTCATATCTTAACCGATAGAATATAACGACGGGGTTCTAATTCAGATAGCAGTAATGTACTGCTGGTTTGACCTAAAATATCCGTACGTAGGGGACTAGAGCGAGCTGGCTAAGCCGCATCTTCTGCTTTCTTTGCATTTGGCATTTGTCCTGAAAAAACCCCTTATTGCAAAGAGCTAGCTTATTCGTTCTAACCTTTTGATTCACGTCCGGTAATACCACATCTAAGAGCTTATTCTTCATGAAAATATCTGCTCTTGCTGCGGATTCGTGAAAAGAGAGGATTCCCCCATAGACAAAATTTTTTGATTCTAAAGCGGCTTTCAAGTCTTCCTTTTAATGCTCCAGTCCGGAATCCGCCTCTTTACTTTAGTAAAGTAAAGGCAGCCATTCCTTTTCTATTTCATGCTAAGACTCCCACTAAGGGAAATGGCAGTTTATTGTCTTCATGCCATCTTTCATTCCCTTCCTTTCACCGACATCTGGAATATTATAGCACCAGCCCTTATTCTGCAAAACAAAAACAGAAGTGGGCATCATCCTTTCCTTCCTCGGCCTTAGGTCAATCAGTCCCTTGCTTCTGTTGAATTAATTCCTTCTCATCGAATCTTTCCATTAAAAAGAAATTTCGATTTCTCGAGGCATATGAATATTATCGATATGCCACTAACTCAAGTGCCACATTTGATTCAACAGCGGCACCTTCTATTCTATTGCGAACATAGCACTGAATTCAATAGCACTGGATGAAAGCCATTCATGAAACCCTTCCCCGGGAAAGAGCCAAGCAGCTGCTATTTGAACAACGGATTCAGCCATTGAAGATAATATCTACAACTTATGACTCCACTTCTAGTATACTGGATGCAACCTATTTTTACACAACCGATTCTGGCTATAGCACCAGCGCATTCCCTGACTTCCTTTCTTCTCTCAGAACATTCTCTTCTTCACGAAGAAGTGAATCTTAACGCACAGAAGCAGGAAAAGAGTGCTTTGGTAGGTCAGTCGGTACTGTAAGTAAGTCAATTGGCTTAGAAAGACTAGAAAGGACGTAGTAGGAAGATTAGAGGACCTATGCCCTTCGCTTTCGAGGACTAGTAGCCCCTCCTCTAGTAGCTATGGAGGGGGACTCTTCTTTAAGAAAATTCTTAGTTTTTGAAGAATCTTTTACTTATTACTCTTTGTATAAGCATACATTTCTTATAATATATATGTATTCTTTCACACCCTCCATTCTACGATAGCACTTTTCGGAGTCTTTGGTTACTAATATCTTTCCTTTTTCTATGCTTTATTTACTTACTATAGAGGCGGGGTTCCCCCTCAACAACTTGACTCTACGTACCAACAGACTTTAGTACTACTTACTCTCCAGCCGGTCTTTCTTTCTTCGGCCACTTCTTCGAACGATTATGAAAGAGTTGGAGGGCCTTCTCATAGCCTGTGAATCGGAAGCCCTAGACCGTAGCAACTCGCTTCAGACTGACTCACTTTCCAGCTCACAATTGAGAAAGTGTTCAACTTCAAAGGTCGGAGAAAGACTATCTACAAGCGGATAGGAGTACTTTGCAAGTGCACCAATGTCCCAGAGGAAGGAAGATATGAGTTAGGGCAGGGCATGACATACCTTCACGTAAGAGGAAGGTGCGGGTGTACAGGTCTAAGTCCTAGATGAGAAAGGCGATGTTCGCTAACCACCTAACCATGAGCAGATCTGCTTTCCAGGGCAGGTGAGGCTGTTCTGATTGATCCTAATCATGCGAAGCCCACAGAGCGGTATTAACTAAAGCATTTCTGAAACCGCAAGGAACAGGATGGATTTTCCAAGTTAGGCTGCTGCTCGACCTTTCGAACGAACTGATCATGATGTATGGGAGTATTGACATGATAAGCTCGTTCGCCCCTACTTAGTCTTACCTAGAAAGTTGAAAATACATTACCTTGTTTACAACCTGATTATTGGATGTCTATTCTGATACGGAGGGACCGGTACCCACTCCTTCTGTTTAGGATTCCTGACCTTACTAAACGCTCCCTTTCACAAATCATTCCTTTTATGGTTGCGGATTTGGTAAACCTAGAAAGATCGTTCCAGGAGAGGGTGAATCTCTTGAGTATCGTTTAGCGAAGCTTGGACTTCATTGTAACATTTTTTTGGATGGGAAATAGTGTGTATAGTCGAGACAGCAGATATGACTCAAGAACGGGTACCCTGCTACTTATGAATATTCAACTAAATCTGCACATCCGCTTTCCATTATATTCTGTATGATATGAGAACGTCTGTGAGTAGCCAACATCTGTATCAGTAGCTGAGTCAATCGAAAGAAGGGCTTCTGAATTAGCTGAGGAAACCGCCCAGCAATTCCTCTACATCAAGAGCGGGCTCCGCCGTAAAGAATTTGATATAAACACTTAGATAGAGATTTTGCTGTAAACACAAGAAGTACACGAGAAATTTGGAGTTGGGGTACCAAAAAGAGTTAACTTAGGTTGCCGCTCGTAAACTCGCCCCTCTTCTTAGGGAAAGAATGGGGTGGGAGACAAATAAAAGATAAGTAGGGTTTGCCATAGCATTATTCGTCTTCGAAGCTGTCTTATTCTAGCCATTGCATTAATCGAGGGCTTTCCGTCCGCACAGTAAAGCGTGTGCATTTAGAAAGGCTTACTTCTGTAGGCCGCCCTGTTCGGCTATGTATGTCCAAGCACACAAGCAACGAAGTCGGGTGGTGGTCTGGTAAGGTTTCCTCCGAAGAACCGAAAGCAAAGCGCTATGCCGGGATCGGGTAAAAAGCAAAAGTATAGCGCGCAGAGCAGAGCATAAAGTCTTGGCTTGATTAGGACAAGCGTAGCAGGTGCGTAGCAGCCTTGTGGCACTGCCCCTTCTGGTATATCCCATACATCGAAAAAGTAAGCTTTCACTTCAACGGAGATAGAAAGTCGTTTATCAATTCCCAGCGTGACACACTAGATACAGCTGCAGAGACATGAATCAAATCTTTTGTCTCCGGTTGCCCATATTCTATATCTTGATTCGGAAAGATCACTTTCAGAACGGATGCATCTCAAGCTCTCGCTTTCAGAGCAGATGTGCGAGAAGTTTAATTACGAAGCGTCAGACAAATGTCCACTCTTGATCCAACTGGTGATTGGCTGAACCGTGGAGCGCGCGCACTCGACAATCCCCGTGCGCCCTCAGGAGAGACGTCCGTAGAAGAACTGTCTCGCCTGAGGGACGACCTGAATGAGAATGGGCGGCACTCCGCTACCTTTCACAGATTGAAAGAAAAAGTTTTTCGAAGAGTGGTCAATTTAGATGAAAATTCCACTACTTAAACAGACCTCAGCAGAGGGTCAGCCGGGCTCTCTCAAAAACCACAAGCAAGTAGGAATGATATATCTCTTACATCTAATCTTCTCCGATTCTATCAAGAAATGTCTAAGGCTCCACCCGATTAGTATTGAGATGGTATTGCACGTGTTTATGGATTGAACGGGATTCACTGGTAATTTTAATTCGAGTTGGAAGTTGTAGTAATTTCATCCAAGCGGACATGCTTAGCGAACATTACTATAGTGTCTCTTACTGGAGCAATACCAGAGAGTCCCCCGACTCTGACTGGTCTCCTCCAAGGGTATCTGCGGTTCAATTGGCGGCTGCAGTCACAGCATGTGCTAGGATTCATATGTATCCGTACATTTCCAGACCTGACTCTTACTACACTGATACTGACTCAGTCGTTCTTGGTAGTCCTCTTCCTGAAGATGAAGTGTCATCAACCGAATTAGGTAAATTTAAGTTAGAATGCTATGTTATTGAAGGGATCTTCTTAGCGCCTAAGAGTTATTATATTAAGCCCAGAGATGGGAAGATGATTATTAAGCACAAGGGTCTAGCCAAAGCATTGGTTGATAAGGAATGGTTTGACACCCAATACAAAGATATTAATAGAACTATTCGAACCACTGTGACATCTAATTTCAAGGTAGATTGGGCCAAACTGAACATCACCAGAAAGGAATTACGTGTCAATCTAGGAATCCAAATCGATACTAAAAGGGCACCAATCTATGATGAGAATGAATGTTGGGTGGACACTGAGCCGTTGGTTGTTAAAGACTTAGCAGGTCGAGAAATAAGAGTTCTATCATATCAAAATAAGCTTCTTATTGAAGATAATGCTAAAAAAGAGAAGGAAATCATAGAATTCAAGTCTAAAATGGCAAAGAATGAAAGTGTCAAGAAAGATACGCCTAGTAAGACTGCATATGATCCTAAACCTAGTAATGTAAAAGATGATGATAATGAGTAAACCTATGGTGCGCGAAAAGTCCTTACTACATCCTCTTTCATTACACCATCCATTCCACAACCATCCCCTTGTTCTCAGTGCTTAGTGTGAAATGACTTAGTCAAGAGATCATAGGATACCGGAAAAGGAAGAAGGTGGATACAACTTTGATTCCGATTCGGAAAAGAAGATAGATAATCTCTATAGTCAAGGTTGGTTTGAAAGATCAAAATCAAGGTTTCACCCCACCAGACTGGACCTTTGGGAGCCCTTGATCCTCAAAGGCTGAGGGATTTCCCAGCGGAGAGGGTAGGAGGGCAGTGACATATAAAGAATATTCCTTCCGCCGGGGGTTAAAACACCGCCTTTAGTTTATGGACTCTAGCTTATTAGGATAAAAGGCTCTAGTTTTAAAAGAAAGACCGGACCAAGGACTGGACGAGAGAGGGGAATAGGGACTTGATATGACTTGGAAGCTGCCTTTTCTTGTCTTGTGGCAAGCGTAAAGGGCTTTATTTTTCGGATCAAGGAAAGGTTTGGAAGGCTCTTTCTCTTAGAGCCTGGCTTCCCGGGCTCGCAAGTGACTTCTTGCTTTTGGCCGCTCTTGCTCGCTTAATGCCTCCTTCAGTCCCTTCACTCGATGGTTCCGAGTGGGCTTTCAGTTGGTACGCAGCGCAGGCGGGCGAGTTCCGACTATTAGATGACGGATGGATGGCAGGCTGGAAGGCTGGGTAGCTTCCGGGAAATACTTCGCACGGAACTCACTCTGGGAAAGAATGAACAACGATTAACATAGCCTGAGTCCCTAGACGCATGAGTAGCTCCTGTTGTTGGCGCTGGAACGGGAGTAGTAGTTGCCTAAATTGACATAGACCTTCCCGGTCTCACCACCGAAACCGAAACATGTACAAAAGAAGCAGACACACAGGAAGTAATAAGAATGACTATGCGCAGGCACCGGTAATCAAAAAGGGAAAGAATGATTGTAGCGAGTTACGGGAAGGCGGTAAGTTCAGTAAGTCAAGCCCTAAAGATTAGAGGAAGCGATCTTTAGAGGCATTAACCCGGCTCCGAAATAGCGTCCGGTGCCTTTCTCTCTCCTTTTTATTTCCTCGAGAGAGGGGGATCTGAAAGAAAGGTCAGGCAATCGCTTATCTTGTGTTGGTCCAATAAGAAAGGCCTCGATATGAGAACTGACAGGCCTTTAGCCCTCTTCTTGAAATCAATAAAAGAGCACAGGCGAGCACGGCGCAACCCATTGATTGAATTTCCATTCCAACCCACAACATTGATCTCATTTTCAACCCATGAGTAAAGGATTTACAACCACGCCTAGTTCCTTTAGTTCCGAGCCTGCCGTTAGGAGAACGGATTCCAAGGCGGCGGCAAAGCCTACTAGTAAGAGCCCGGCCACGTATCAAGATGGAATGTCCCAAGTGAGTCGTAACAATACCAGCACGTGGTTGTCTGAATCAACTACTCCTGTTTTCTCTCCCTGACCAAGGGCCCCTCTGAGGAACTACTCATCTCTCGATTCCTTTGTTTGACATTCCCATCTTTCTTCCTTATTCTAGACAAATAAGCAAGTAAACTACCTTTGAGAGACCGGACAATGGAACTATCAAATCTCACTGCAATCATCATATACGCAATTACATGATCCGTCAGCGAATCACCCTAGGCAAACAGTTAAAGTGTCTTAAACACTCAAAAACAGGCCATACAGCAAGGATTTGAAATCGATATCTACCAGGTTTAGCCAGATCTGTATGATAGATTGGTCTGCCCTCCAAGCCAAGAGTTCCAGGGGCTCTGTAAACCCTACCACCGATCATACACTGGAAATCAAAGAAATGAACTAGTCAACTTCCTTCCACCATCCTATACCTATATGAGAAAGACAGATGAAGAAGACTAGTAGACTATTTCTCCGGTTTTTGACTCCCTTCAACGAGTATGAGTTCAAGTGCTGAAAATACCGCTTTTGATTCAAAAATTAGGTTGAAAAGAATTCTTTGTTATAGTTGAGGCGGAATCTTCCCCCGTAGCGCTAACTAGAAAAGGCGTTAATGAGATTCATCCTAATATATAAATATCTATATCAGAAGGAAGGACCGATAAGAGTGAGCAGGAAAGAGCTGGAATGCCGGTCTTTGCTTTGGCTAGAGATGCGCCTTCTTTCTTCTATTCTATGATTCGATTCTCAATCCTTCTGTCTTGCTGTCTGCCCAATTCCTTCCTCCAGTCCAGGCAAGCATAAAAGTACAGGCAGGAAGGCGTAGGAATAGCAGACGAAATGGAAGAGGGACCGAACCGAAGCTAGGCTAACATCATCGTTCCCTTTTTGTTCAAGGCGTGGGGTTTCTTCCTTCTCACTTCCCAACGCTATCCGCCCATGCAAGAGCGACAGCTGCCTGCTTTGTAGTCAAGTCAAGAGGAGCTGCTATTCCCTTGTTTAAGTTTAAGTTAAGCAAGAGTCACTCTTTTCCTTTCCTTCGGTTAGCGAAGTTCCCCAGAAAGGGTTCTGTTCTGGTTCTACCATGACGAAGAAATACATTCTAAAAGAAATAGGAGCTGATCGTCTCACTTAACCCCTGAGCCAAGCCAAGACTGTGGTTTGGTTTGTTAGCTCAAGTAAAGAGAAGATTCTTCCCTGCTCTCAGTCAGTCTAGGTAAAAGGGCACGAGCCAAGCTAAAGTCAGTAGCAATCCGGTTCAAAGCCTATTTGGTTAGGCTAAGCTGCTCCATTAGATGGCAGGCAAGGAAGCAAGCTCAAGCTAAGGCAGTGAGTGACCCGAGGGAAGAAAGGGTATGTATAATAGAAAGGCATGAAGGTTAGCAGTCTTTCAATCCTGTTTAGGAAGATCCGCTCTTGCCTTAGAAAAGTCATTTCTAGCGGATTTGTCCAAAGATTCGAGAACAATGGAAAGCCGGTTATTTCGGAGGTAACTTAAAATCCTAAAGTGGCACGAACTTGCTTTGGTCTTCTATTCCTTCGACACCTTTCCATGGGGAATTGAATTACTAGTTTGGATAGGCGAGGCAGCTAGTCCAGCGTCAGTCTTTATTCACGGGATAGGCGGTTCCGTAGTTCGAAACATTTCCTTTGCTGTAGCAAGCAAGTCAATTGTCCGAGGTAAACTAAACTGCTTCCTATATATCATCCAGACGGTCAGCCATGTTCAAAAAAACCATTCTCTATCCAAACCGGGAAAGAGGTACGAAAGAGAGTTTCAGCCATCTTTGATTGAACTCACGGATCCAAGGAAAGGCCAGTCTACTGACTAGGGTTCAAATAAAATTCCCTGGCTTGGGATAAAGGGCAAGAGGAGCCGAGATGGCAAATCGAGCAGCCTATTGCGCTAACGGTAATGGATGAAAGGGAAGAGGCTTTTAGGACAAAAAGACGGGGTTTACTCAAACGAGTTGAATAAGCAAGCCAATAAGATCAAATTGCTCTTGTTGAACCAGCTACTAATCACCAAGTCCTTTGTTTAGCCAAATCAGCTTGGGGGTTGGTGAGAGAATGGATTTTAGTATGGTCATTTGATTGAGAGATGCGAAGAAGTCACGAATCTAACCGCGAATGAACGCAAAAAAGCAAACCTGACTAGACGGAAAGAACTCCGAGTAAACAAAGCAAAAGACCTACTGGTGGGCCACTGCTGCCTACGATCCAGTGTGCGGGGTGCTCGCTGATCGGAAACCTTTCCACTGCGGTCGGGTGGGACCTAGATGGCTGGTAGATCAATGGTGAGCCGTTCAACCAGGGATCTACCCATAGTTTTGTGTCAGTTCCCGTTCCAATGAAGTAAGAGATCCCCTCCTTGACTATCGATTTGGCCGCCGTTATTGACCTCCAGTCGAAGGAGGCAGATGGTTTGTTTAACTGTAGCCGCTAGAACCGCTAGCGGTGATTCCAGTGGAAAGCACTTGTCTTTCATTACCTGAGCAGGCACTCAGGGTGAGTTACCAGTATCCAGAGTAGCTTGTCCATAAAAGCCCAGTTTCCCAGGTGGAGCTACAAATAGGAGGATGGAAGAAAAAGACGAGTAATTTCACTGTAGCGCCCCTAGACGATTTCAAGGTCGTCTTAGGGATAGAGTTCTTGGAACCAACCAACGCCCCTATGCTAGCCGTACGCTCTCTTTTTATGCAAAGAAAGGTGTGCGCAAGGAAGAAACTAAAGCAAGAACCAGACCGTCAAATTAGTAAAAAAAAAAAGATTTCGATAGGACTGAAAGCTAGAGCTTTCCTCTAAGAGCCCTGCCTTCTTACCATGGTTGAAGATTTACTTCAACAATCTCTTTCGAGTTAACTAAGATCTCTACCTTTCTCTATTGTCTTTAAAGGGAATGCGGCCTAACGACTCTCCTTATTACCTGGCAAACGAATTGAGCTCTTGAGATTAGGGGCGTACGGAACGTGGGTTACCGTAACCGTAACCAGCCTTACAAAGAAAGTAATGGGGTTCTTCTGCCCGAGACCGAGGAATCAGAGTCACAGGCCTTTAACCGGGGTAAAAAGTCTTAGTCCTGGGAAGGCTACCATAGCCTTTCATCAGGCGTATAGGAGCTAGGAATAGTAAATAATTTTTTGCACAAGATTAGGAAAGAGGCTCCTGAGGGATGTTCCAGACTTGATGAGGCTGCTCAATAATGTCGGATACCCCCGTGGGGGAGAGATCTCACTATACTCGAATCAATTTAACAAATTTCCACCACCATAGACCAAGTTTTTATTCAAGAATTCCATACTCAAACCGTTCCCCCCCTATAGATGAATAAGGGAGAGGCCTTTGACATTAGTCTTTATCATTACCCTTTCATAGATACGAGCTGGCTGGATGTTTAGAAATAGCCCCCTCTAGCACTCTGTCCCCCAGGCTTGTGAGCCCGGTGCCGGATCGCTAGGCAAGGATCGAATCCGAAACAAAATGAAAGGAAAAGAGAATGACTTCAAACAGGGCAAGCCAAGTGAGAACTCAAGTCGAGATGGGTACTAAGCTTACTCAGGGTGAAGGTCAGAGGACTGAGGCACTAGAGAGGCAACACAACCATGAGTTTACAGTGGGTTTTGAGTCGTGCTAACCGAGGGTGAAGACCTGTGGGTTGAGGCACTACGGGAAGCACTATCCGAGATTATCAGAGTGGGTTCCAAGCGGGGAGACCACCAGGCACCGAGATTGAGGCAAATGAGGCAAGATACTTGTTCTGATAAGTGTAAACGGGGTAGCACTACAACTCTAGGGTTGTTCAATCGAGGCACTAGTACATGGCTTCTGTGGGCATTACAACCATGAGGGTGACTTGCTTGCAGGCACAAGGGTCAGTACAGGGTGAAGACTGGGGTCAGACACATCCGTGAATTTGAGGCAAAGATGAGCAGAATGCTAAGACCTCTTGGTGAGGCATCGAGTATTTGAGTTCTGAGGTACAGAGGTACATAAGGGTATGAGCCAAGACCTCCGAGAGTGGAGGCACATTACTAGAGAAACAGAGGCAAGCCTAGAGAGGCACAGTGGTCAGTGACAGCCACGCGAGACGAGATTGGGTTCAGAGGTAGCAAGTTAGAGGACTTGTACAGAGGCGCAGAGTGGGCAATGGGGTGCTACAAGAGTGTAGTTGATCCTAGGGTCACGTCCTGAGGGGCGCACTTCCAACCGAGTTTGTCCAAGAGTGGGCTAGAAAGGGCACTTGATGAGGGAGACAGACAACGCTGGACTGGGTGTGAGCCAGAAGAGCAGAGTCAGAACTTCAAGTCAGTGCTCTTCATTATGGTCCTGGAAGGACCTTGTAGCCGAGGGTGGCACGCCGAGTTAATCCGTTGAGGGGCAGGCGAAAACTCCGCTGCTCCCCCTCTAGATCAGTCTATTCTTTCTTTTTTTTCATCGGTGGGGGATAATCCGTCCGTATCAAAGGTAGCTCATTCCTCTTGATTCGCCACACTCTATCCATCTCTGAATCGTGGGGCCCGAAACAGTGTTGATATGGCCGGGTTTTGATGCGGCATAGCACTGTGGCGTTTACGTATTCCCAACAGACTTTGAAAATAACCGATCCGAGGATCGTCTCGTCTCGCAAGCACAATGAGCCGAAAAGCACTTCCACATACTTGAGTGGAGTGCTCACGCCCTTTATCAAATTTTTATGCTGACTGAGAGATCACAATAAGGATTACCAAAAGTAGGCAGTACTGCGGTACCAGTCCACGACTACCATTTCTGTAACTTAACTTCCCTGCCCCCTTTCCACTCAGTCTCATTTTCGGACTTCAGGAGCATTGAGTAAAGGTAGGCACGGGGTCGGGAAGATCTACTCATTCAAAGGGAAAGCGCACCCCTCTATTTATCAAAAGAAGAAGAGTTAGTATCCGTCCAGCACGCAGGAAAGAGAAGACATAAGACAAAGTCTTTAATATAAATAGAATAAGGGGTTAAGTTACATATGTAAACATCAACTAGACTTCGGTGGTTAACAACCACCTACTTCTTTGAAACATCAAATCAGGCGTAGTATGAATTCTACGTTAGTAAACGAAGAATTGGGTGATATCCAATCCTATGTCCAAAAGTAGAGCACCATTATCTGATCAGGCTAAAGAAAGACTTCAGGCCAAAAAGCTTAGATATGAGGAAAGGTTGAAAGGACAAGAAGAGCGCTTAGTGAGGAGACAGACAGCACCGGAGGGAGGAAATTCTCGCGAATAAGGAAGCACGTCGACTCCGAAAGGAAGCTCGCGAGAGAGAAAGAAAAAAATAGGTTAAATTCATCCCAAGCCGATTGCTCCTCTCGAGATGGTAGTGAGGAAGGCTCGATGTAATTGAGTCTTTCGATGTAGTTCCAAGTCTTCTATGTCCCTCGGAGACTGACAAGAGTCAGAATTGGTACTAACAGAGCAGAGCTAAAGTGATTGATTGTCTCAAAAGAACCGAAGCGCAGGAAGGGAAGCACCAGGAAGAAAAGCCCATCCATAACTAAGAACAGCAGTAAAGCTAGAAAGAACAAGAGAGCATCGAGTTCGAAAGAAGAAGACTGCAGTGCCTTAATAACCTAAGCAGATGTCTACAGCTTATCCCTTTCCTAAAAGAAGGTTTGATTTAAGTGCTAGTGCAGGTATGGGGGCACTTCGTCAGCAGTGGTTCGTTTAGCAAGCAGTCTTATTGCTTGAAAGCACACACAGCACACAGTAGGAGAGTTCGAGTGTGAAAGCAGTGTACTCATGCCCCTGATATAAGGTATGCCTTTAGTGCGTTCTCTAACTATAAGAGCAGGAGCAGCAAGCACTTACTTTCTTTAAGACGCTAACTTTCACAGCAGCTAAGAAGTAGACGTCGTTATCTCAGGTTTTCCGTTAGTGCGCACCGGAAAGAAGGAGCAAAGGCTAAAAAGGTCAAGTGATTTTCCCTTTACTACTGTCAGGCCAGGGAAGATAACTGCATAACCTAGGGAATACAACTCCATAAGAACGAGAAAGTACGGGGATAGAAAGAATCACACGATTCCCATTCGTGATAGAAGCTTTCATAGTTTAGGAGTGCACAGGTTCGAAACTAGACTCTTCTCTGACTAGAAGAGCTGCGCCTAAGACTCTGAAGCGAAGCGAAGGGAGGTGGTCCCGAGCGTTGCGTATATGGCTATATAGCGTCAGCGTTGTTTGCAAGTCACGTCAGTGCAGGCGCAGCGTAGCGTCATGGTAGCGTTAGCTATGCTCGACTAACAGGATGAGTCATGTGACTGACCTGACATTTTCTTTTTATGAACTTCGAGCCGACAACGGTATATTGTTTTTCTGCTTGTTTTGAAGCTTGAAACGACAGACAAGTGGTGACTATGAGACGGCCTTGCTACTGAGCTTCTTGTGTTCCATCTTTTTTTATTGTGGGGTTCGCGCAACAAAAGCGCTTCCTCTTTCTTTTTCTTTGCCACCATGAGACCTCCAATCAATGCTTTCGGGCGAAGTCCTTATCACTGTGGAAAACTGGTACTTTTCTATAGTGGATCAAGGCTGTTTGAACTTTCAAACCAGGTTCAGGTCTTGGAATCGGGCTAGGAGCTGCTATTGAATCTGTTGATGGCGGTGTGATAATGCCAGTCGAAAGGGAAAGGCGAGAGGCCTTTAAGAGGACAAGACTAGCTACTTTCCCGAAATAGGAATGGAAGCTTTGAATAAAGGTCATAGGATTGGTATCGGCGTACCAGTATCTTCCAACCAATGGAATGGTTTTATATAATTGAAAAAAGGGGGTTTTTGCTGACAGATAGATGGCGCTAGCTTCCTAAACAGGATTTCTGTTCTATGAGGTACAGGCCCGGCTGTCCATCTGTGGAACATGGGGCTGAAGACCTCTAGAGTACCTACTAGAAGAAAGACAGAACCACTTGGCTAGGGGGACCAAACCTTTAGGAGGAAGAAGCAGATGGAAGACAGGGTCACTTGTGAAAGAACTAGCCGAAGGGGACCATCACAGTTGGGGCGGTGGATGACAGGCTAGCTCACCAAGAACATCAGGAGAGGTTGGGGAAGACTTGGCTGCGGCAAGTCAAGGAGAGGTTAGGTCAAGGGATTTCAGACAGAAGTCCCATCAATCAAAAGAAAAGGATGTTCCAGGAAAGAAGGGAACAAGGATATCCAAAAGAATAGGCCTTGAAGGAAGGCATGAATGAGGGGAGACCGGTCTAAGGGCTGCAAGATATACTACAAGGTTGAATCAGTCCACTAAGGGATGACCTCTTATACATGATTTCAGCGAAGTGTTCAAGTCAAGGACTTAGGCGATCAAAGAAAAGAAAGAAAAGCCTTCTATCCCACAGCTAAGGCATCCATCCAATACAGATAGAGCGTCATATACAATTACTCTATTCTTTTGAAACCACCTATTCCTCTCATCGACTACCTTCACTAGGGTCAAGATTCATGGTTTTCTAAGGGCGGCCCATTAGCTTCCAAAGATGGAACAAGGGATTGCTTTCGTCTCTTTCCTTCTGGGCCAGGAATGGAAGTTGTCGTTAAGCTTCTTTGGATCAATCGATAGTGTGCTTATCGCTCTACTTCGCTTGATTCTCATGCCAGTGGACTCGTCGCTCAGCTTTAGGCCTTATTAGCTTCATTTCTGAAGTGAGCATGAAGTGGCGTCAAGAGAGGAAACTCTCTGATGTGGGGCTGATACCCCAGTTAGAGGTGGCGAGAGCTGAATCTAACCCAGCGGGCAAAGTAACAGGTTTGAGTGTAGCAGCTCACTCATTGTTACTTCCTCCCGTGCAGGTGCACGTGTTTGGTGACACGCACACACTGTCCTGGCTTTAACACAGTCAGCGCCAACCACTGGCCTTCTTCGTGCTTGCCAAAATATACGCCCTAGAAGTGATCATCTTTTTAGGGTTTTTGAGGACCTGCATTTATTCGATGCTTCAGCGGAAAAGCGGCTTAAAATAATGCAAGTTCTCCAGGAAATGGAGGATAATCGTGAAGTCTTCCTCCAACTATCAGCCAATAAGAAACCACCATCGCACCACTTAACTGTAACCGTACACGATTGGGAGAGGAGGGGGAGGCCTTAAGCCGTGTACTTTCCTCCTCGTTGGGGTTAAAAAAGGGGATTTAAAGCTAAAGAAGTCACTCTGGAAAAAGTAAAATTTTCAGTCCAATTATTGAATTTTAGTATACTTTTATTTTATTTGTAACTTGAACGAGTCGTGCTTGCATGTTTTGCCGCCAACGGCATCCTCCTCAGGGGCAGGAGTGCCATTAGAGTCTCAAGATATCATATGGGCTGAGTTGGACCGCTTAGCCTGAGCCAGTGGGCCGTGCACCTCTATCTCTTTTCCCCTTTGACTAGCTAGGTCGGACTTCCACATTCTTGGTGCAAGGGTAAAGCACTTTAGTACACTTGACTTTGTGCTCCCTTCGCCGCTTCCCTTCTCAGTGCGAGACATTCTTATCTCGTCTGATGCGGGTGCAAATCGACAAGAACTACGGTCCGGTGAGTGAATGAACTTTCCCTGGCTAATGTGGTAGGTACGCAATCTCGGGTTCCCCGGCTTACCATGAGGCTCACTCACAAGCCCTTACGTTGCCATTAAAGATAGACACTCTACCGGAAGGGTAAGTTTACTACTCCAATGATAGGTCTAAAACAAACGACCTGCCCAAAACATTAGTTCGATCCATTAGGTTCTTCGATTTGTTCGGAAAAGAAACGAGAGCCAAGAAAACATCTTTGATTACGATTAAAAGGAACAATCTCAAATAGACCAAGATCCAATTTCGGGTCATTTCTTGGTGAACATAATCTGCCATAATCTCTTCGATCCCTTCATTTATGTGCCAGAATAAAGAGAGATTTGGTAGGAAAGTGGAAGAGATTTTTTTGTATATGATAATCAAAGGGAGTGGGAAAGCTGCAGTAATTCTTTGGAAAAGCCCGGTTCTCTTTATCTTCGAGCTTTCATTCCTCAATCCACTGTTTCGTTCCTTCATATACCTCCCCACCAATAGATAGAGACAAATGGGAATAACCGAACCACGTCTACAAAATGCCAGTACCATGCAGCTGCTTCAAAGCCAACGTGATGCTCCTTGGTGAGATGACCAAGATATTGGCGAATACCACATATGATCAAGAAAAGAGTACCTATAATCACATGAAAACCATGAAAGCCAGTTGCTAAGAAAAAGGTAGAACCATAAATACTATCCGAAATAGTAAAGGGTGCTTGGTAATATTCCATTCCTTGAAAGCCAGTGAATACTAGAGCCAGTGAAACGGTAGCTACTAAAGCGTAAACTGCTCGTTTTTCCTTCCCCGCGAGTATAGCATGATGAGCCCAAGTTACGGCAGCTCCGGATGAAAGGAGAATAGGGGTATTAAGAAAAGGGATTTCCCGAGGATCTAAAACCTCAATCCCTTTTGGGGGCCAAATACCTCCGATCTCTACCGTAGGTGCCAAAGAAGAATGAGAAGAAGCCCGAAAAAAAGCAAAAAGGAACATAACCTCCGATACGATGAACGGAATAGAACCATATCGAGGTCCTAATTGTACGACTTTGGTATGATGTCCCTCCAACGTGGATTCACGTAGAACATCGCGCCACCATACAAACATGGTATATACGATAAATATGAGGCCCAAACTGAGAAGTGTTGCACCCCCTTGAAATGGGTGCATGTACATCACACCTCCTACGGTGGTTGCCAAAGCTCCGAGTGAACCCGAAATAGGCCATGGACTTGGATCTACCAAATGATAAGAATGCCTTTGAGATTCAATCATTTTGAACTTTTACTCGGTTGTATGTCAACCTCCCCTTCACCCCCACCCCCAAAAGTGGTAAAGAAGTATTTTGGGTCTAATTATCTTTCTATCTGACAGGACGGAAGGGATGGTTCTTTCATTGCATTGATAGAAGTCTAACTAGAATCTCTCTATTACTTTGAGAAGAGAATCGTTGGTTTGACCAACGAACTACGTGGGAGAAAGAAAGAAGAAAAAAAAATCAATGCCCTCACCGAGCAAAATAAGCAATTAAAAAGGACAGGGAAAAACTATGCAATAGCTTACGCGGGGACTACGCTACCGATTACTCCTAAAATGATACCTGCTTAACTCAGCCTCCAGCAAGAATTTGTAACACCAAGAGACGTACTTGCTCGAAAAACGGGCTAGATAGCCCTAGCTCGACCAAGCTGTTGTACATATTTATTAAATAACTCAATTTGTCTTCATTATGATTATCATTAAGCAATCGTTGAATCACTATGGCAAAGGGGGTCGACTGGGTTGGTGGGGTCAGACCATAGTCCCGAAAAAGACTATCAAGGCGCTCGCTTATCTGATCTATTATATTCTTTTCGAGCGTCTCACGTACTTTTTCTTGGTAATTATCCGGAGTTAAGCTGCGGAGTCTGGCAAGTCGCCAGGTCGAAAGGGTCAAAATAGCAGCGGGTATCACATAAGTGCTTGCTAGCTCCAAAATATATTGAATTACAACGGTTTGGTCCATTTTTTTACATTTTTTATTTTGCTCTGCCCGCTTATGGTAAGCGGGACTGGTGAAGTCTTGTTTTACGCCAGACTTCTTTGGCGGTGAAAAGAGAGTTGTGCTTGGTTGTTGACCAAAGAAAGGCATGGGAGTAGAAAGGCATCGCTTGGGTCGAGTTAAGTAAAGACTGAAATTAATTCACGGAACACTTTCTATATCTTCAGTCTCAATCACAAACAGAGCATTTTCGATCTTAGGCGAACTAGGCGGCTCTACGACCTCGCAAGGCGCTACTGCAGAGCTCTTTGGGCCTGCCGCTTTCTCAATCGAAAAATGAAAGTGTTCATATAAGCGTACTGAACGATTCTATCTATTACTTACGTCATTTCTTGTCGTCAGTCAGTCTTCATAAAGACAGTTGGCCGAGTCGAGACCCACTGCTCAAGTCTTCCTTCCCCCTTCGAACTTCACTATCTGACTATCGAGAATGAACTCGAATGTTAGAATAGGCTGAAAGAACAAATACTATTCCCCCTTTATCACTCTCTATCCACGGCCTTTGCTTTAATAGTTTCTGGGATGTACGCTATCGGTCATTGAGGAATACTTAGGCTTAGAGGGTGGTCCCCCTTTCTCGCGTAAAAGCGATCAGAATTCAAACACGCTTGCTTTAATAGTTTCTATTCGACTGAACGAAAAGACGACATTCTCTTACGGTGAGAACCCACTTGACTCGCCCACATGGCCCATTTCATGGTGAGCCGTAGGAAGGCATCTCACCTCTGGTATTACCAAAGGGCTCCACAAACAGTGCCTACCAAGCACAGGTGAAGGAATGAGGTTCAAATCTCATATGGGAGTTACAGACCTGCAGGGTAAACAGGAGTTCCGCTAAATGATACCGGCGCAAGGTCAGTCAATTCTTTCTTTAGGATAGATCCCTAGTGCCATCGATTTAGCTCTTGGAAGAAGGGAAGTTTCATTTTGAAGAGTAGGCATTAGCCCCGTTGTTGGAGGAGGGCACTACCTAATAGTAGGTAGTTGTTAAGTAGCTCTTCTTAGTTCGAGTCGGTGCCGGTAGCTGTGAACTCTTCTTTCTCGATGGGAATCATAGGGTTGGTGTGGCGTAGCCAAGTCAATGGACTTTCCTTTCTTGCTTGAATTAACTTCCTAAACCTCTTCCTGCTCATTGACTATTGGGATAACTTGAATATGACTATGTTAAGGTTTCAGATAACCGCCTCCCATTAGTGATTTCATACCAGTTGAAGGACCCACCCACGAGGCGGTAACTATAAGGTAGGAGTGAATCCCCGGGGATTTGTAATAGGAGCAATTCCGTAGCTACCTTTCAACATATACTTTTTATTTAAAGTATATCAAATCCTACGCAATCCCAAACTCCTAACATGCCTTTTTAACGCATCTCTAGAAATGAGTTTGGTCAAAGGGTCAGCAACCATTTCATAGGTGGAGATATACTTCATAACCAAATGAAGTGAAGTCGGGTGTCCATGTAAGTTTTTTTTCTACCACGGAACTTGAGATCCTTTGCATAAGCTATTGCAGCCGTGTTATCAGAATAGATCACAACGGCTTTATCTATATGTCCCGGAATGTCCAAACTTTGCAAGAATCTCCTTAACCATATAGCCTCCATCACTGCAACTGAGCAGGCTACAAACTCTGATTCCATCATGGATAAGGATTTCCTTCTTTCTTACTACACCACGTAATGGCTCCTCCGCCAAGTATGAAGGTGTAGCCAGAAGTGGGTTTTCGTTCATCCCTATCAGCAGACCCATCTGAATCACTATATCCAGTCAACTGAGATTTCCACCTTGGTAGCACAAAGCTAGTTTTTTGGTTCCGTTTGATGTCGAAATTTCCTCTTTACTGCAGCTCAATGAGCACTTTCTGGATGACTCTGATATCGGCTAACCATCCCAACTGCGAAGCACATGTCGGGTCGAGTACACAACATAGCATACATCAGACCAGACTACCGACTGCGCTTGCTATACCTCCTGCAGTCCCTTGCTTTTCGCCACATTCAAGCTTAGGAAAGAAAGTCAAGATTGTATTGTCTCTAGGTACCAATAGACTGAAATGGGGCATTCTGTCCATCTAAGAGTCTATTCTAGCAAACCAAGGGAGACCCAAGCAGCTTATTTGTCCTAACAGGGATTCATTCGTGAAACCTGTTCTGGCATATGCCTCTTCCTTCTTTCAAAGATCGGATTCAACAGCTGTGGATTCTGTGCATCCATTCTAAGATCTGACATGAAGTATGTGAGTTGCTTCTTCCTTTAGATTAGAGCTCGCTCTCTCAGTCCACTAGAAAGACAAGCCATAGAGGCAAGTCTAAGTGCAGTTCATATTGAGTCAGATTTTGCTAATATGGGCATTAGGGGATCCCTTTCATACTTAAGATATTTATATACATATTGGCAGTTCAGTTCCTCTAGCATCCGATTGTGGGCATAATTGTAGCATTTATGAGTGATCTATCCTTCTATTCTAATTAGAATAAGAGAAGAAAGATCATAGCGTAGAAGCTTACTAACTATCTAAGTGTCAAGTCCAAAGAGAGGAAGGCGCACTTCGAGCGGCTTTGTCCTCTTTTTCCTTCCCAATGAGATCTGGTTCTCGAAGCGGGTTCAGACTCATCTGAGTCTACCTCGACAGGAACCCTCAAAGGCTGGCTGGGTTTGTTTTGATTCCATCAAGCTTCTCGTTGGCTTTGTTGCATGCTTTCCAGAGCTTCCTATTATATCTATAGCAGGTCAAGCCTTAGAAAGGAATTCAAAACCAATCATATCCAATTCTTTCTATGAGTTCTTGACTTTATAATCGAGGTAATCCCTCTTTCTTCTCTTTTTTAGAGACAAGGAAATGGAAAGACACGCCTACTTTGATGGGCTTACCGGCTTACCCGACCGTTCGCTCTGGTCTAGGAACAGCTGAACTGAAGCCTGTAATATTAGACTTGAAAAAACCCTTTCTTTATATTTAGATCCATGTATCTCGCTGGTTTCTTTCTCATATGAAGGCTTTGCACTAGCGGGATGAATGGGAAAGCGCAATGGCTTCCTCGATAGAACTCTTCATTTACAAAGAAGGAGGAAGGAGGATAATATTATTATAGATTGCCAAGGCTAACAACCCTAAAAACGAGCTAGAACTATGTTCTTCCTCCGACTCGAAACGAAAGATCTTACCGTTTTCTTCCATATCTTGGCATCATTGGAAACTCGCACAATGGAGTGCATCCGGTTGCCCTCAGTTATGAAATTGAAAACAAAAGGTTTTACAACGAGGGGACTGCTTGTATCGCTGTCTAGACAAAGCGAGGATCCTCCGGATAAGCGAGAAGAGCTAGCTTTAATATTAATATTGGTTCAGTCCCAAAGAATAGATTGATTCCTTATTGTTACACTTTCTAGTCTTCTTATGAGCCTGAATGGCATATATATATCTTAAACCAGCGTCCTTATTTATTTACATAATTAACTAGTCCATAAATCTCTTCAGGTCCGCTCTGAACGACTAACTAGGTCGATGACTACTATTCCTACTCTTTGGACGGAGTACGGCTAAGCCTAACTCTGGACAACTTGTTGCGTGCTCAGAGGAAGTCTAACTGACAACCCTTATGGGTGTTGCACACTAACTGAAGCTTAGAAGGTTTACTTTGTTACTTTGCCTATCGCCCTTTCGTCCCGCGTACCTTGTCAACCTTTAATATCTTACAACACGATAATATCGGCACTCAAATCAATAGGAAAAATGGTCATTGTCACAACCGGGTATTCAGGTCTTCTTTCAGAACCTAATACCCTTTACGACAGGCGCTAACCGCTTTCTACCAGCTAAAGCTGCTCGGCTCAAACCGGGATCGGCTTACTCAATTCTTATAGCGGAGAGAGTGGTACCGTACTGGCTTTCAAGCGGCTTTCCTCACTCCCTGGCTGACTACTGGCATGACTACAGAAGAGAGGGAATTCCTACCAGACCAGAGAGAGGTGATTCTCTAACAAAGGAAAGAAAGGAATGACTATCTATAAAGAGACAGGCTTGCACAGACATCCCGAGGGGAAAGAAAGAGATTAGAAAGCCATAAGTCGTGCTAGCAACCGTCCTACTGTCTTGGCTCCTTTGCTTCGCTTGCTTCCTTCTTTCCCGAAGCTGATTAACTGGCCTTCTTCCCTCTCCGTGGGGTATCCTAAGAGAGATCTCTTATATTATATAAGTCATTCCATACCCCCGGAGCTAGCTTTCAATCTCTAAGAGCCGATTCGATGGCATCTTCTCTTATGATCTTTCTAGTTAGCGCGTAGTGGCTTAATTCGTATTCAATTAATTCCGGTTTCATAAGAGTGAAAACAAACTTCCTCTTACTAAAGGCAAGGAAGCAGGACTATTCTCCTTTCTATCCTTTGAAATAAGTCCAAAGAGAACTCTTCTTTATATAAGAAGGGAGAGCTCACTCCTATACTACAAAGAAGCATGATCTTATCAGCCTTTTTCTTATATATATAGGATAGCACCATCTCTTCCTACTACGCGGTAAGATTTTTCATAGTATGCTTTTGTCGGTACGGAAAGCTAGTCTTCTTACCCAGATTCAAGTTAGCCCAATAGTGCAGCGGATTCTGTAAGAGCGGATAGAAGGAATTTGATTGACATCCCGATGGGAAAGAAGGAAAAGACTTTATTTCCGCTACGCACCTTGCTCTTCTCTGTTTAGGAGTGGGAGTCTTTTCTAAAGGGTGAAGCTCCTTATTCAAAGAGGAGCGGGTGGTTATCGAGGTTTGCAAAGTCTAAAACTTCAGCATGTTGGATGCACCCAAAGCCGGTTAACCAAAAGGCGAATAGTTAGCCGAGGAAGGGCCTGAATAAGCTTTTTGCCCGATAGGACGGAATCCATCGCAACAGGGAAGGAGTCTTCTTTAGGGATGATAAGGCACATAGGTCTAATTGCGCAGTGTGTTATATTTCCTCTTATATTCTTTTGCTTGAGCGGATTAGCCGATCGATTGAAGGTCCTAGGCTATCTGGTTGTATTATAGCTCGGGTAGGTAAGGTTCAAGTAGTAGTAACGAGTCAGTATACATATGTGAGATTTCATTCGTTAGTGTGTTAACACGAGAAGGGAGGTGGGCGGGGTATCGATCCAAAGCTCGATGGTCAAGTTCGTTCGGCTGAGATCTTGCCTCAATAGGCTAAGGTCGGTCTTCTCTTTCTATTTTTTACTCAGATATCTTGCCTTTGTCCGATCGCTTTCGTTCATCAGAGGTAGTGGACAAGGAAAGCCCTCGGCGATTGAGAGTATAGGCCAGCGCCAATTGAGCGAGACCACCCAAACCTTTAAATACCAACCATTCTTTGAATCTAGTTGCTTTTGTCTTCCCCGCTCAGTGATCTTTTTCAACCCTCTTTCAGGAGATCGTAATAAAGCATGGTTCGTTCTTCTATAAATGCTTTGAACCCTAAAGAGAATTCACAATCGGTATAGGATTGAGTAAGGGATTACTACCTTAGCAGGAAAAAATTACTTGCTTCTCCAATTCCGTGTGCTTTTCCAATAAACTTTTCCCCCGAGAATGAATCCGGGAAGAGAACTCCCCTTCGGTGGAGGAGGCACATTAGCAGGCGAGACAGTCACTCGCGGAAACACTTCCCTACTATTCGGCCCCGCATCATTATTTGACTCATGGCGCTTCTTAGCCAAATAAGTACGTTTTCACTTCCTAGCAAAACTAGATACATAAGGAACCATGCAGTTCGATCTTAGTTTTCTTTTTTTAAAGCGAGGGGGCGGCTATGAGTTAGTTGGCTTCCCTTTCTTTCATGATAGAGTCTCTAAGAGAGAATGCGAGGGTTCCGCCTGAGTGGATTGAGGAAAGATTGACTCTTTGACTCATAATACCACTCCGTGGGGGGCTTCTATCGAACGTTTTCTTTGACTGAAGTGGTTGGGCGCGGAGGGACGGGCTTTCCCACTTTACACAGTTTTAGTGGCTAGGAAAAGGCCTTCAACACGAAGGACAATCAATTAAGAGAAATTAATAGCTATATCCCGCGGACAAGGGATACTAGATCGTAGACTATCTCCCAGAGCCTCATGGTTGTCTTTCGGTGTGCTAGCCCTCATCAGGGAACCTTAGTGTAGACCGTTTGATCGAGAGCTCCGACACCGCGGAAGGTTCATCAACTCTTTTTCCAGCTTCAAAGATTCACAAAGATCGAGGAGCAGACCCTGGGCCAATTACTGGCATTGACGAGAACGGCTTTCTAATTAAAGTTTCCGGTACCTAATACTAGTCGACCAGAGAGAAGCCGACTTATCCGACAAGGCTAAAAAAGAATGGTTTATTGACCAGTTTCCACGGACTTTCGATAACCGGCTTGTGGAGGTGCCCATTATGCCGTTCGTTATGCCTCTTGTGATTGAGGTGCCCGGTGGACGTTCCCTTAGTTCCGCTAGCCATCAGGCTACTTTAGTAAGCTGTTCAACTCGTGCTTCTGATAGGAAGTTTTTCTTCTACTGGTCTTCCTCACTCTAACAAGTAAGCAAGCGCTACGCCCCGGAGTCAAAGAAAATGATATATATAAGAATAAGAGTTGTGGTTGGTTGTTGACCAACAAATTATGCATGGGAAAAAGACTACCGCTATCAGAAAGACTAACATGGATACAAAAAAGGTGGCAAGTTTTATCTCAATCGAGAGTCATTTCCCTTAGTGACTCTAGAATGGAATCAACCAGATCTTCACTTATGTTATTTTTTGTTGTAACATTTTGTTCCAACGAATGTCGTATCTTGCTTCTCTTGTGCCCTCTCTTTCTTTCTATCGCAGCCCCTTTCTTTTTAACTCGAACGGCTATCTACCCGGGAAACTTATCGAAGCTATCTACTCTAAGACCCTCCGGCTAAGCGAGCTTCAACTTTCTCATTATGCAAGAGTAGTGAGAACTTCAGTAGGCCAAAGAAGAACTGGAAAAGGAAGCATAGAGATCTGAGACTGAAGCTGATTGTGGTGAAGCATGATTCTCGCCATCTATTGTGTCCAAAATGAAAGTGAATCTCGCAGCTTCCAGAGAGGAGGCCATCCATGAATTCCTTCACAAAAGAAAATCCCCCATTCTGAAGTCCATCTTCAGCATACTTATTCCAAAGACACTGCACTCCAGGGACTTCCTTCATCCAACCAGTTACCAAGAGCTTCTTCAAAGCAGTAACTCATCTCCTGGCTCGGGATCTGGTGGTAAGCCCTTCCCAGATCAATCAAAGAAAATAGACTAGCACCAGCCAAGATCTTCTCCATGTTGTCCAAGCGGCAATCTTTCTTTTTGATTTTCTTGATGGTTCGACTATCAATGTACATTCTCCAGGTGCCATCCTTCTTAGATCTTAGTAATCCGGGTATAGCACAAGGGGCGTTAGCGGTAGTGAAGGGTCGAGCGAATAAGCTCCTTTCTCCATCACGTGTCGCCTCTTTTCTTCATGCTCCGATGGGCTCATCCTAGAGCCTCCTCGCTTAGATTAGCTCAACTCTCGTCTAGGACTAAAGAAAGGCTTGGTGGGTAGCTCACTAGCGAAGCGGTAGGAGTTTTCATCACATGCTATAGGATGATCCGTAAGAACCAGCTTTTCACCCTCTCCTTTGGCTGTGATCCAAGATGAGATCAGTATGCTGAAGATAAGAATGGAGGTTTTCATCAATCCTTTCACAAGCCAAATCTTCCTTTCTCTCAACGTACAGGGACAAAAGCTCAAAGACCTGCAATATGCCGATCTCGTGCTAAGGTAGCTCCCTTCATGGGATAGGGGATAGCGGTGGGATGGAAAGAAAACGGAACTAGCGCTTCAACTCCCAGGCACGAACGAAGGACGATCAATCAATCCGACGAGAGAAGTCCTTTGTCCTTCACCTTGCTTACTCCACTTCCGGCAGCGCCTTATATCGCCCGAAATGCCCTGAAAGGGGCCCCAGAATGGATTTAAAAACATCCCAAACCAGAATTGAATTTCTTTCTCAATGACTCTTCCAGATCCTCGCTTTTCTCAATTCAACATAGATGGGCACTCTACTCCTAAGGAAGGCACTCGAGGGGAGACTATTCCAATCGAAACTCCTATCTGGTTCACAGATATAGGCCAAAAAAAAGCGTGAGCCGTCTAAAGAAAGGCGTATATTTGAGTATTAGATACTGAGGCCTATAAAAGAGTATGAAAGGCACACCTTAGAGGCTTGTATTCCGGTTTTTTAGGCGTTAGAGGCCCTTCTCCCTGAGGGAGAAGAAGTTAAGCTCTTCCCGTCGAATTTTTTGATCAATGAAACATTCTTCTTACCTCCACCCAACCCCCGAACTTCTTACAACCACCGCCCACCACGACTTGGTTCCACGCCAGAAGAGGAAGATTGTCCCCGAAGCCCGGGAATGGAGGAGAAACAAGACTTCGGAAGAAGCAGAAGTAGGAAAGGAAGAAAAGCCAAAGTCCAAACTATCCCAGAAGAAAGATGAATTGGACCATCACCAGAGGATTTCGCCTAGCAATTAGATTACCGACTCAAGTAACCGGAGAAGAAGCAGACTGACTTGAGAGCGGGACCCAGGGGGGAATATGGAAAAACATAGATTCGGACGCTCGACTTCTAGCTTTGCAAAACTACCCACGGCCTGATCCGCCCAAACACTGCTCTGTAATCAGAATCTATGGAAAGGGGTATTGGAACCCGAGGACAAGTTGCCACGATCGGGCCTTCCACTGAGCTTTGCCCCTATCGACTTAATTCGATGCGGAGGTGCAGCACTCAGAACATGAAGATAGAAATAGGATTCGCCCCCGGCAGAGCTACTTTGTTCAAGGCAAGACTAAGAGGATTCCCGCCTGTAATGCTCAGATAGAGCCAGCAGATGTCTCCATCAGCTAACTCGAGACAACTTTCCGAAATTCCATCAGATCCAAGTTCGAAAATGAAAATTTTTACGGCTGAGCGCAAGGAATCTCATTGTGTCCTCACGTTTTCCCCCCTAAATGATTCTCCTATAACACATACCTAATCTCTACTTTAGGTATGTTTCTTATGTTGCTTGCTTCACGGACGAATGCCTTCTTTAACGCGTCCTTTACGAGGGCGTGGGAATGCTTGCTTGATTAAGTAGAAATTCTTCTTTTTTTTTCTTCTTACTAGCGTAGGTGAGTGGTAAGCGTAGGAGGCGTGCCCGAAGGGCAGCGGCAGCAGTGTGTGATTCTTTAGATTCTTTAACTGAGAAGGGCTTTAAGTCACCAACGACTTTCTTCTGATCACCATCTGCTATTTGAAGCACTGATGAAGAGTGGAGGGGACTTCGACTGCCTTCTTGTATCGGGTGAAGAGAAGGGGGTGGTAGGCTTAGTAGGGCTCGAACCTACAATATTACCGTTATGAGCGGTACGTTTCAACCAATTAAACTATAAGCCCCTACGGATCTCTACATGCAATTCGCTCACTTCGGGAAGAAGAGGAGGCCCTTGCTCTATCTGCTTCTTCCTCTTCCCAGGAATGAACAATTGGATAAAAAAATGATTTTCTTCTTTCTTTGTTTATATATATATTATTAATAATAATATTAAGATTAAGATTAAGCAAGCAATCAATAACACTCCTCTCCCTATCGGGAGAGCTACATAGTAACCTCTCGCAAAGCTCGAGCATCTTCGCTCCAGCAAGAAAAGGGATGCGCGTCTAAGGCGCACCGGCTTTCGCGCTCGGGCCGGTGCTTCTTTCTAAGGCGCAACGGCTTTGACGCGTTAGCGCTTAATCAATCCGTTGCTTCTTCCTTTCGTGACTCAAACTGCCGGTACGCTTTCCGGCTCGCAACGACTCAAAGGGGCGGGGGCTATCTATTTGCTTGCAATGCAGGCTGTTCGCCTTTCGGAAAGGGTTCGCCTATTTGATTCAAAAGGCGCTACTAAACTACTCTAGTACAGCTAGTGTTAGTAGTACAACAGAATGCCGTTCACCCCGCAAGCCCTTCGTATGCAAGCCCTACTGAAGTACCAAAGGCGAACGGCATTAGTACAGCTGTTAAGAATACTCTCCGATGTTGACTTTGTAAACTAATAGGCCTTGGTAACCGGTAGGTTACTTTTGAATCAAAGTAGCGACGAAAGGGGGAAATTGCTCAGTCGGTTAGAGTGCTGGTCTGTCACGCCAGAAGTCGCGGGTTCGAACTCTATACAAAGGGCCTTTCCTTTCAAATGACAACTGCCTCTTCCTGCTGCGAGGGCCTTGAAACCAAACCGCCCCCCGCCCGAAAATGCCCATTCCTTTCTCGTTGGGGGTCAAAATGCTCGCTGTCCTATTACAGCCAGCTCCCAATGAGAAAAGATTCATTTTTAAGAAGTTCATTTGATGACTTAACAAGTCTCACCACCTTCTTTTGAACTATATCTATTTCTTTTAGCACTCTAGACACACTGACGGGAGCAAAAAAATATAGAAGTCCCGCGGAGCTGATGACCGCGAGTGGAGAATTACTCGATAAATAGAAGACCATGCTACCGTTTTGGGCCAACAAGGTCAAAATCTTCGTCAACGCAAGGAAAGGACATGACAATCAGTCCGAATCCAAGCAACACCCATGGAACCCACCCAGCGTAAGGAAAAATATGGCACCAACGGATGTGGCCATACCCAGAAAAGAAAGTTGGCCTAACTCCAGTTTGTTTGATGAAGTTGAATAGTAAGAAATCTTTGGGCGAAAGGCAAATAGGGCTCATCCTTGAAAACATGAAATGCTTCCTTCGCTTCCATGCCAAATTTAAACTCATCTTTCTTCCGGCTTGTAGACTCGTGACGCAACACGACTGAACGACTTAATGTTTCAGGTTCACAGGAAGATTCTGGACAGAAGTATTCAAACTCTTGGGGTCAAATCAAAGCTGAACTTCTCCACGAGTCTTCATCCCCATTTCAGTTAGGGCAGATGGCCGAAAGGATCAATGCGTTATTGGAGGAGTACCGCTCCGTGGGGCACTTTGTGAGTGCCAACCGGGTGCAGCTGCTGGACGTAGCACAATTCTGCTAAAACTTGCAAAAAAGCTCTGCATCTGTCTGTTCGAGTTAGCGATAGGCCAGCAACCTTTGGCTCCCCACACGGTTGTGGCCGGCTACACGGGAAGGAGCCCCTCTGCTTACAAGTTTGCTAAGGATTGGCAGCAGCAAACTGAGATTGAAAAGGCTTAAACCTTGGAAAGGGCAGCTAATGTTCGAAAGGCCCAACGGATCACCATAGGATACAACCCTTGCGACCTGCTCCCCGGACTCACTACCCGCTTTAAAGCCCTACTTCTGTCTTGCTTAAGACTAGAACCCGGACTGCATTCACTCTTTCTCTTTCTTCTCTACTTGGTAGCTGCTTCTTCACCGTTCAAGTAGCTGTGCTGTATCAATATGGCAACTCGGTTGCATCATGGAAAGTTCATTAAAAAATCTTCCAACATCTCAATATTCTCCTTTTTTCAACACCTCCAATCTCCGCACCATGTTCGTTCTGTGACTCTCCATATTTTCCAAATTTCAAACCGCTACGCCCCAGACTCTAAAGAATCAAAAGAGAGAGTCTATCTCATAACTAATAAGCCTCAAACAAAAGGGCTAAAAACAAAGAGCTTGCTTTAAAGTTCTGTGAAGTTCAAAGCCAATGATACTATTGTTCCGTACCAAGAACGGAAAGGAAAGACTTTCACCACGGCCACTTGACTGGAACTGTTCCTGCTTGCCGAACGAAAAGAAAGAATGTTTCACTTTCTATACCGCCCCCTATACGGAAAAGAAGGAAAGATTCTTTGATCCGCTAGACTGGAACTAGAAGCTGGCACTGGCTTAGGTACCAGCTCTTGTGCTTCTTAGAAAATCTTTCCCTTGCGGTACTCTAGAGCCGGTCGTATAAATCCTTGTTCTTTTGTTCTGGGAAAGCCCAGGAATCTTAAATCAGTATGAAAGGAATTATTGACTTGCATCACGATATCCCTCATTCTGATTTTAGTTTTCGTATGCTTGTTGGCATTTATTTTTCTTTATCTTATTTAAAGCAAGAGGAAAGGCATATCTTTCAAGTCCCACAGGTTTAGATGTTATAGTTAGGGCTGAAAGCTACCTATCTTCTTCTGTCCTTATCTTCAATGCTAAATCTGAGATCGATTCCTGAAGTTACTTTGAAACATCAACATCATCAAATACGGCTACTGAAACTGCTAAATCAACAGATTCAGCTACTGAATCAGCTACTTCCGAATCCCTGTGATGAACTGAAACTGAGTCTGATTCCACTTCTTTCCTTTCCTCCGTCTTCTTTACGGTGAGGCGCGGTTAGATCATTGCAGTGAATAGGAAGATAAACCGCTTAGAGCACTTGACCATGGTCAGGTCAGTAGGACATACCGGAATCTTTGCAGCTACAGGAATGGATTTCATTCCGACTGTTAACTATCACGGGAGTTAGCAGCGAATAGGAATAAAACAAGAAACCAACCACCGTGTATCACGTAACTTGGAGTCTATCATCTAGAGTCCAAGTTGAGAAAGATTGAGTGACATCTGAGGAAGCTGTCTTAAGTCCAGTGACAGGAGTACTCGTGAAATGGTGGCAATCAAAAAGCCGCTTTCGTTACCGTAGCTGCTGAGACCAGTGCGGGGCCCCCGAAAGGTGCTCTTTGTTTGCCGTTGCTAAGCGGAAAGACCGATAGTGGCGGCCGATATTCGTGTAACCGGTGAGACTTAAGCCATTTCTTCTCACCTTTCCAAATCATTATAAGCCCGCCGACACACGGTGAAATGGGTGGTTTGCAGTTAAGAGGTACTGCGGAGGGGCTTGAGGACTAGCTTTTCTCATACCCAAAGCTAAAGGGAAAGGGATTCTATTTTCTATTGGACTGAGATCTTGTAGGGGCTGGCATGGGTCGGAGAACCACGTTTCAAGGGCCCCATACCAACTGCCTGACCTCATACAGATATAAGGCCTCTAGTTTTCCCTTTCTCGGGGATGTCATTGAAGAGCGTATAAGACCCGCGGGTCAAAGGCTCTTATTGGTCATGGGAGTGAGGAGGGTATGATGGAATTAGTGTCTAAGGCTAAGGGGAAAAGCAATCACTGAGTGAGGGGATTTACTTTATCTTGCTCAGGGGTTAGGCATTCACTGGAAAGGGTTAGGGACTACGGGGGCTAACGGCTTAATGACAGGAAACCATATTGGACTTGACTTAATCCACATGCTACCCACTTTAATAAACCATACAAACTAACAGTGACTGTACTATATAACTACAGATTGACCTTAAACCGGATACTCTCTTGAAACCATTGACTGAACCAATCCTCTTTTCTTCCAGAGAGGCCCCCATAGAGGAATTTGTTCACGTTCACATAAGGAAGCTTAAACAAGACGAATTCTTCAAATGCGGTCCGAAGAAGGGAAGGTTGTTAAGTCACATCCGATGGATAAGCAGTGATTCCTCTCTTAGCATCTTACCCGCCTTAAAGAATGAATAACAGGATCAAACAAAGCGTAGTGGATTTCTATTTATTCCTGCTAATGAATCAACTGGTATTGGACTGCTCTCAAAAGCAAGGGGGGAGTACTCAATATAATATAATAATAATAATAGTAAGAATTTCATGAGATTAGGATTAATGTTCTCTCGCTCGAGATCCCCTTCTTAGCGCCCAGAGAGCGGTAACTGGTCAAGTAGAAAAGAAAGTGTATCTATTTCATCTGTTCTTCTTTTATTTTATAAGGAAGAGTTATTTCTTTCTTAATCAGACGATTTATCGCCTCTCATGTATGATTTTGATTAATGTGTGGTATTTAGTACTTCTCAATCGACTGAAACCTTTACTCCACAATTCCAATTTTATACTATAATGAGGTTAATTAGGATTTATAGAATTCTCAAAAGTACTTTTTTCTATATATAGGAAAAGGTGGGAGAAATGAGCAAGCAAAGAGAGTCACATGTTGGTTCACCCAGGAATAAAAAAGAGGTAGGACGGCTTTCTCTACGCCAAGGACGGGTAACACAGGGCGGCCCTTTTGAGGCTCAAAACGCATGCAGAGATGACTACGTTAACAAGCCGCAAGGCTGTGCCGAAATGGACAGGGTAGTATCCCGACTCAGAAGGAATCTACACTAAAGTGAGTATCCAGGTTCATTCTGAGTTTTGAGATCTCATCCGTAGGTCAATAAAAGAATAAAAGTAAGTAGCCAACTTCTCCCTGTTGATAGCACAGGAAAGAGACGATTCTCTGCATCTAGATTGATTGCACGTTCTTTCTAGTATGTTTCTAGATATTCTATTTAATCTAAGGATAGCGAAGAAGAAGTGAGCTCTATAGCTTTTTTTACTTTCTCTTTACTAGTGTTAATAAAGTAGGCAGGATAGAAAGCTATGGATAGGGATGAAATGACTTATGAAAGGTAAATCATAGCAAAAGAAAGCAGATCAAAACATCCCCCTGTAGCCTAATTCCCGCAAGGAAAGAAAGAAGGTAAGGTTCTTAGATCGATCTGATACTGATAATTGCGTAGATAAGGATCTTCGAAAGTCAAGCTAACTCGCCCTAAAGGTAACTTAAAATCCTCAAGCTCTTCTAGATACGTTTTCTCGGGAATTTAGCTTGGGTATCAGAGCTCTATTGTAAGGTGGTAGAGGATCGAACTGCCAGATGGCAGGATTCACAGAAAAGCGGTAAAGTTTGGTATAGTGTTTGCGGCTTAGGAAGCTTTTTAGTTAGGGCAGAAAGAAGATCTTACCTATTGCTAGCACAATCTTCGGCTAGATAGCAGGCTCAACCAGATACATGACTTAGATCCTGCTGGCTCAACATTCTTGAAAAAGAATCGAGTCTGGTGAGGCCATTACTAAATCTCCCTATCTTACTTTATACTCTTTCTTTTCACCTAGTAAATTCTCATTCCTTGTAATTATCTTTCCTTGCCAACTCTTTCGTTTGTTAGCAAGACTGGGTTGTGCAAGTGAAGAAGAAGGGGATAAGACTGATGCCATTAAGGCAATGAAATTGACGAGGAATAGTAGTTTGGCAGCTAGAGAATCAGCAGTTACTCTTCTTATATTAATTAAATCCGATCAATAGCAAGTTGTGGGACTGATAACTGTCCTCTTGATACGGATTTTCCTACCGGGCTAGAAATTTCTTGTACTAAAGGAAAAGCCCCAACTCGCCGAAGGAAGATCAAGAAAGAGGATCAGACCAAGTGCGAGATTGGATCAAAAATAGCGTATGAAATGATTATGGTCTATCTAGTACAGTACGATCGATCAAGTCATTCAGTAAAGTCTCTTAGCTAGGTCTTTATGGAATTCTATCTATTAGCAGGTCGGTCTAGGTATATTTGTCCTGAGAAATGAGTTCTTTCCTTTGTGCATCTTTCTTTTCCCATGTCTTTCTTGGTTGGTAAACCCGCGATTTCCGTCTGGGAGAGCAAGCAAAAAAAAGAAAGTCTCTCCTTTGATCTCAAGTCAGCTACTAACCGCTGGCCAGTGCTGGCTTGACTTCCATTGGTTGGTCTAAACTATTGACAGGTGAAGACGATACTCTTGAAGAGTAGATCTTAGACCTAAGTAAGGGGATGCGGTTCGATTCGATTTCTATCTGTGTTTTCTCTTCCTCTGTTGTGATCTCTCTTTTCTGTCATGTGCTTTTTGCTGTTTTATAGTATAGTAAAAAAGATGTATGTGATCAACTCTCTCGATCTGGTTCAGGCTCATCACTAGAATGTCTCGCCCAGGTCGAAACGGTTCTAAGCCCTTGCCCATGTCTTTGACCCTGAATCTCATCCATCTGCTCTGTTCCACCTTGGCCGGGGGTGAGAATAGATCTGAATGCTAACATTTGATAGGCCACTTGAATTCCCCATGAAGAGAGATAAGGCCTGGGGCCAATGCCGCTAAGCAGCAGAAGCTGAGGGCTTCCAATGGCACCAGCACAGAGAATAACCTCAGCATGTTCACGTACAATTGCGTGGTGATACCTCCCCATTTGGTCACGGTAAACGACTCCAATTGCAGATTGCCTCTCACTTCTATGCTTATCAGCCAGCTGCTTCATGCTTCATACGGTGCTGAGCTTTGCGCAGGTGATGCTTGATCAACTGAATCATAGATTCGCGGGCCTGAAAACTTCTATCCACAACATTATTGGAATATAGAAGATAGGGCTCAAAAAAAGAACTTCATGAATGAAACTTACTCTGGCATTGACTATTAGCACTACATCCAAAAGAGAAGGTGCTCCTGTATATATATAAAGTCTGCACCAGGAGAGTCAATCTGGGTTCAAGATGAGGCTCACCCAGGTTTTAAGAATCCTTCCACGCCTGGGCAGACCCGAGCATGGCCTGAAAGTCATAGTTCTCCGTTGTCGAGGAATCAATCCATTGGAGAGATGTAACTAGAGTTCTTGGCCTGGCTAGCGATGAATTCCTTTTCATTGTGCTTCGGAGACTACTTAAGAGAGCCCCGCTTCAGGATAAGGAGATGGTACTACACCACAAGCGTAGATAGAATAATCAAAAGAGAAATGACTGAATTCCAAATCCTGGTATTCCCCAGTTCATTATTCATTAGTGTGAGTCAACGGATAAAGCTCCTCAATTTGATGCTACACCTGTGGGACTTGGGTCAATTACTTTCTTCTATGTCTTTCTCTGATATAGCGAATAATAAGGTAAGGGAAGATTTCACTGCGAATGACCGGGCAACGTAACTATGATTCAATTACTTCTGTGTTTAGTCTCTTTCTGACTAAGCTACCGCTAGCTAGCTTAATGAGGGGAAGTGACAATATACATATGAAAGAGAAAATTCGATGTTCAGGCAGACATCAATGTCTGGTAAGATAAGGTGGTTCACCCAAGCCAACATGCTTATCGTTTCACTTGGAATAATTGTTTGTTTTCTAGGTAACTATCGAAATCATGGGCCGGGGGGAAGGAAAAGGTAGGCTTAGAACCAGCTCTAGCAAGAGAGCGAAAGGAGGAGGTAGGTCACACAGTATAGCTAGAACTGCTTCTTTTCTTCACTTCAATGGTCTCTCTTATTCCTTCAACGGCGAATTCAATATAAGCTTCACCACGACCAGCGAAAAAGATCACAATAGCTAAAAGCAGAAGTTTTGAGTCGATTAAGAATACCAACCGAAGAAGATTCGTAAAGGGCAAGGCTGACTCCACTAATACCATTTTGAGAAAGAGGTTAGCCAAATCTTTTAAGATCAATGTTCAGGATTGAGGAAGTGGTCTTATTGGCATTCGGAAGAACCAACCTATACTAGTTTATTTTACCGACGGGACATACTCCATTCCGAATGGTGTATGTCACAGAAGAAATCATCCTAAAAGAAGAAGACTTCCTAGCGGCTTTACCCCGCCAATTAGGAGATCAAGAAAGCGTTTCACATCGTCTGCATCAAATTATATAAGTTGTAAGAAAAAGACAGAATGCTGAATGGACCGGTCCTAAGCAAGAAAGAAAAGAAAGCCTGGACGGACAATCGACAATTACGAGAAATTTGTCTTTGTTTCGGGCTCTTCCAGATATGCTTACTGAGGGTGGAAGAAAGGAAAGTTAGATTACTGATCTTCTCTTCCTTCCATATTTAAACCCTAGGCTCTCCTCTTCTAGCCCGAAAGGCTACCAGAAATGCCAGGGGTAGGATTCCAATCTATGCTTCCAATTTATTATATTCTCTTCATATCATTTTTTTCCGCCATTGGTTAAAACGTCTAGACTGAGACCCGGGGATATAGGTCCAAGCCCACCCCAAAAGGAAGGCATTTCGGCACTAAAGTACGTGGCTTGGTCCGATCAAGGCAAAACTCCCCCTTCGGTCGACTTAGCTTGAGCTCTTCGACATTCTATTTTCGGTGCCATTTCCCGTTGAAGAGATAGTTGTGCTTGGATTAGGGCTTTCACCCGTTCACTCATTCGATGGAAATAGCGTTGAAAGGTGAAAGCCTCTTATGTACCCTTGTCGCGAAGGGCTCACTGGTTGGGGTGCTCCCACTCCTGGATCCTGGATACTCAATCTAATGATCGCCCCTACACCTTGTTGAGGATTCCGAGCCTTCGCTCGTCCCTGAGTCGTGATTCGCTAATTCTTTTCTTCCGCCGGACCGAGAGCCAGTGCTTCGGCCTTCCTTTTCAGTCAGATCAGCTCCCCGGAGCGATGAAAGCCTTTCCAAATTCTTCGTATAGCCATTCCAACTTTTAACTTATTGTCATCTCGCAGCAAGCAAGAAGTCAATCTATAGCTTTCAGAGCGAACTTCTATTTAGTATACTTTCTTTTTTCTTGTGTTGAGATTCCATTTCTGTTCTGCAGATGCTTCTGTGGTCACTTTCGAGAGAGGGCATTGACTTGGGAGGCCTAGCATTCAAACAAGGCCAAAGGGAAGAGCCCCTTTCTACACAATCTCCTGCCCGAAATGACGGATCAAAGGGAGTAACGGGCTAGCCTATAGGAAGAAACTACGACCCCGCCCATACTTCACTTTTCAACTCATAGCTTAAGCTCTCAGACTAGAGCTATTCTCACTAAGCCGACTCTGTTCATCGAAGACCGCTAACACAGAGTAGCTTTTCCTTCAAACTCTTCCTTTCCTCTGATCTCTCCACCATTTCCAAGAGTTCAGAAGGAGTTTCACCATAGGTTTCTTCCTCATCTACTACCTGCATGAGGCAGTGATCCTTGGAAGGGGAGCTAAGGTAGAGCTATATTAGAGTTATTGGGTCAGCTAACTTGAATTATTCCCTCCGTATTCTTGCAAACAGAAGACGATTCTCGACATCAAGACTAGTTACCGTAAGCACGATAGCTGACTATAGAATAAGATCATTACGAGACGAAAGTTCCTTTAATTCCTCGCCGGCTATTAAGGATCGGGTTTAGCCGGGTATTTCTCTTTGAATGGCGGGATAAAGGGAAGCTATTGACTGAGATCCCATTTCCACGCTAAAGAGATGGCTGGCTATGAGACTGACAAAGAGACGGTTCGATTGACTCATTTGCTAGTTAAACTCAAATGAAATGCTACGCCCATACATAATAATAAGTTTTTCCATTTTCTTTGCTTGACTCTTATGAAAGGCAAAAGGCTCAGCTCAGGCAAAGCTCTTCACCTGCCTCCCTCAAACCTTCCTTCATTCAATGCTTGACAGCTTTCTTCATGCGTTATGACACGTCCATTAAAAAACCCGAAAAGGTGAATTGACTAAGTCTAACTTCATACTCTTATTGTACTTCTATCAGCTCTAGGATGAGGGACTTTCTAAGCCAAAAGGTGAATAGAGTAAGGCTAACTCAACTGCGACACCTTCTCTGGGGATTTTTTCAGTCTAGACTTACTCTCTAACCGCTATCGACGAGGGGATGGTCAAGTGCTACGGAGAAACCAGAACGATCTGGTTGATCTGGTCTTCGACATACTCTTGCTCCGTCTGCAGATTTCCGAGGTGTGTAGGACGAGATGCGCAGTGCAAGTCGAGTGAGGTATAGCATCATTCATAGGCGAGCAGGCTCATTGCCCAGCTCACACCCATCTGTGAGCCGATCTTGAAACTGCTCAGAAAGAAGACCCCGCCTTTCAGAAAAGATAGACACAAGGAACGAGGATTGCCAAAAGGCCTTTGACAAAGTGTTGAAATATCTACTCAATCCTCCCCGCCAACGCCTGGTCGACCTCTCCTGATGTATCTGTCAGTAATGGAAACATCCATGAGTTGTGTCCTTGGTCAGCACGATGAAACGGGTAGGAAGGAAAGAGCCATATACTATCTCAGCAAGAAGTTCACTGATTATGAGACAAGGTAGACGGTTCTAGAAAAGACCTGTTGTGCTCTTACATGGGCCTCGCAACGCCTACGCCACTACATGTTGAACTATACGACCATTCTGATTGCAAGGATGGACCCGCGGAAGTCTCTCTTTTCAAAGCCAGCCCTCACGGGCCGTACAGCAAAGTGGCAGATCTGACTCTCAGAGTTCGATATTGTGTACGTCACCCAGAAGCCCTAAATGAGTAAGGCAAGGGGCAGGCAATAGCAGACCACCAGCGGATCGCCCGATGATTTCTTTACCTGTCTACGTTACGGTCGAAAGGGACACCCTGTTTGAATGAATGAAAGCCCGGAACCCAGATTAGGTTGTTCTTTTTAAGAGCCTTATTCGGCTGAATCAGCAGATTGGAAAGGCGGGGATCCAGCTGTTGTATCGGACAAGGATCGAAAGACTGGCTTGGATTGTCTCGGGCTGTTAAGAATGATATAATTATAGAGGCGGAGCGGAGACTTTACATTCTTATGTTTACGAAGGTGGTTTGCCAGGATGATCTACTATTTGCATAGTTGGAGTGGAACGAAAGATGCGAGGATTGGGGAGCACCCAACTCTTAACGGGCGGCAGGGTGGACATAGCAAGATCGTCTTACGATAGGACTGAATTGGTTAAGCCGAATCTTAAACTACAGCCCTGGAAGGCTTGACTGGGGAACTACTCCCTGCAAAGAGCTCTTGCGAACGCTACTCCCACTCGCTAAGCAAATGTTCTAGATCCAGCTATCAGGAGGCAGGCCAGCTACGCCGGCATACGCAGGAATTCAATCGATGATGGCACCTTTGATCCCTTGTGGTACTCATATAGGGAGCCTAAACGTGGTTTTTTCTAGCTTAAATCAAGCAGTCTCAGACAAAAATCCTATTTTCATCACCTTTGCTTTAGCGGTGTACGTGCTTGAATGAGAGTGACTGTGTTCACTGCAGTATGTGATTTTATGGAAGAGAAAGGAAGGGGTTAGGGCTTTCGATCAGTGAATCAGGGGAAGAAGAGTAGGTTGTTTCGGTGGAAAGCAGGTATGATATGATATTGTGTAATTATGGGTGAAGTCACGGAAGTAATGCCAGAAAGTTTGTAATACCGGTTGGTTGAAGGAGGGAATATAAGCAGATCAGCGAATCGGAGAAGATAAGCGGGTGGAGAATGGAGTACGAATGTGTTAAGCATATGATCTCGTGTAGAAGTTTTTAATATATTTATTTGTTAGGCATTAATAGATAGGGCTAGTTGTCCAATTCATTCATGGATCACAGACGTCGGATGTAGTTTTTTGTGAGGTAGTCATTTGATCATTGGAAAAAAGCGAGGTTGAAATCTTAGTAAACGGTGCGTAGGAGTCGTAGTAGCAGTAGTAACCGTTAATAGAGCACTAGAGACTAGAGTAAGGTAAGGGGTGCAGCAGTAAGAGTAGCAGTTCCTCTCTTTCATGTCATGAAGCAACTGGCCAAAGAAGTTCCTCGGCTAGGGTTTGATGATCAAACTCTAATCTAAAAAGGCTTCTTGCTCAGACTGCTTTCTCTCTTCCGTATGTGAAATTTTCCTTTCTCAGCATCGTGAGCCTTTCGTAGCGAGCCAACCTTTTGAGGGTTAGGTGAAGATCTCGTTCCTGGACTGTCCATACATAAGAATTGTATTATTAACCGTAGTTGCCACAATTCTAATTACTAATTCTAGAAGTCAGAATCAATCTGGAATAGACAGCCAGCCTCAGAACTAAGAAGAATGCCAGCCGATGAGATTATTTAGGACAGGAAGAGAGCATTACGAATCGCCCTATTTGATCTAGTCTCTTCCATTATCGTACATACAAAGATCGTTGTAGCAAAGTTGGAGAGGCACATTTCCTCCCAAGCTCACATTCGTTTGTCTCATTGCTCTCTATAAGATAAATTTCCTCTAACTCGAAATGAAAATATCGTAAAGAAAAGAAAGTGGATCTAGTGCAGAACCTCAACCGGTGGATCCGCCTTTCTTCGCGCTGACTCTGCCTAAAGTGAGATGTGTGATAGCTGGCATGTTTACCAACAGCTAATTGTGCATCGTGGTCTCTCTGTGTTCTAAAAGGAAGCCGGTGCTGCTGATAATTGCTAGCTTTCCTGCATCGTCCGAGTAAGAGTCCTATTCGCTGGAAACATCTAGCGTTGGAATACGTCCGGGAAGTTCGAGGAACCCCCATCCCATGTATTTTTTGGTCAAAAACCAAATTATTTAGTAAATAACTCTTTTTTTTGGGTGAAAAGCGGAACGCAAGGTTAGGAATTGTATGAATAAGGATTTGGAAATATTTAGTCAGAAGTGAAGTTCAGGAAAGCTAATAATCAGTAGTTGCAGAAGAAGCAAAAGAAGAAGAAGCGGAATCGCTCGTTTTATTAACCGGACGATACTCATGAGTTGAGTTCCTTAATGACCCATAAGGGTAGGGGTAGGAATAAGAGTCATTGCTTTCGAGATGAGGCAGCCAACTGTAACTTTAATAGAAAATGTATTTATTTATTGATAAGGCGAAAGGAGAATTACAGAATAACCTGCTAATCTATAAGAAGAGTGAGACCAACTAGCTACTAGTATTTTTTACCAGTTCGGGAGTTCGGGCGAGTCTTAAACCCTAATCCTCTTCTATTCCTTCCGGATTTTCTTTCTTTCATAGGCTTGAGCGGAGCGCCTTAGCGCGGGAGTTCTCTTGCTGGGGCTCGTAAGGATAGCAGCGATAGCAAAACGGGAGGAAAGGAAACAAGCACCGGACTGGACTGAGACGGGCTCTAAGATCTGCGCTGCGGAGGACTCTGGCAAGGGTGGGTGCTTTTATTTAGGTAGGGGCTCGAAGGTGGGCGCGGAAGGAGTACACTTTATTAGGGAGAAGGAGTACAAATTGGAATCTGTGAAGTAAGAAATGCATTGCATATAAGCTTTTTGAGTACTCTTTAGAGAATCTCCCAGCGCTGCCCGCTGCGCTGTTCGATCTCCGTATATAGAGCTAAAAACCGATATGCTGAAGACCGATATATAGTAAAACAGACTAATTAGCAAGGACAAGCGCAAATCTCTCTTTGACGAGCACTAGGTAAAATAAATAAAGAAGAGAAATATCTTAATATAAGAGAAGCAACGAGCGCCTTAAGAGAAAGACGTTGCGCTAAGGTCAACAAGACAGTTTGCTTGCTTCTGATCTATAATAATATATATATATATAATAAAGAGATTCTTCCAAGATTCTATTTATTTGGGGTCCGGGATGGAAGATTTGGTTGGGTTCGACTCCCCTCACCTCGGTGTGGCGAAAAAAAAAACAATTCGTTAGACGGAACAATGAACTTTTTTCTTTTTCATTTCGATCTCTAACTGTTCGTCTTTATTTCTATTTTTCTGAAGTAGGTATAAGACCTAGCTAGGGATTTGATTTTGTGTCGGCTGCCCCTGCTTCGGCTACTTCCATTAAAAATCAGGGTTTTTCTTTTTGTGATGTTCGAGCTACTCCTTCTTTTTATTATTTTTCGTTCTCTCTTCCTGCTATTAATGGATGAACTGAGCAGAGCAGTAGCTCAGTTCTACCCGACGTTGGAGGGGAGTGCTGGCGTGGGAGGAATGAATGGTGGCTTCAATCCACCGCCTGTGCCGGACCCTTTTTCGGGTTTCGCTGCAGCTTCGCACGAAGCGGATCCCTCTGTCTCCGATCCTAAGTCTCAATTGTTTGATAACGAGAGTAGCCGGAGGCAACTAAAGAAGGATATGAGACAAAGCCCGCTAGAGGAAAGAAGAAGGGGCAGGCATAACCCTAAGACTCCTCTTTCTTCTCCAGTGAAGTGACCTTATTTTGGGTATTCTTTCGTCCAAGGAAAGATGAAGGAAGCAGGCAAAACACGTGCATCCAAACACTCGCAAATGCTTAGCTTATAGGAGGATGGACCCAGTAAGAAGTTCGTGAGGTGCCGCTGCAGCTTATTCCCTCTCTCTCCCCCCCCAAAAAAAAAGGAGAGAGATGTCCCGTCCCTTCTTTATGCACATCCATATACATAGCCAGACACAAAGGTGTACAATCCGGTCATGCGGTTCTTTAAGTTCATTCACTGTAGGTTCTGTTCTCTTACTTGCTCTAGTGGCTGGCAAACGCCAACCGAGAGGGGAGAACGAATGGCTCAGGAATCGACTGGTTCCGAGCGGACTCGTGGAGCTGCTGCTTGGATTATCGTAGAATAAGAGGAGCCGTCTTAGGAGATGACTTAACTTAAAAGACAGATGCCACCGCTGCGAGGCGAGGGAGTAACTTGTCTGGTCTTGCGGTGCACTCACTCCCGTTACGAGAATGAAATGACGCCCCAGCTCGACTCGAGACCAAGACTCCTTACAACTCGCACCAATAGCGGCCTTATTAGGTCAGGGGCGGCCGGAGATTGATTGAAAAGGCAGCCCAGCCGCTGCCCCTCCCCTCTAGCCGCCTACCTACTCGTGCTCGTAGCTCGATCGGAGGTTAAGAGTGTGGTCCGGCGGAAAAAAAGAAGTCGTCCGTATCAAGTGATACGTGAATTGCTCAGTAGTGCTTCGCCACTACCGTTGCTGGCGGAAATAGCTTAATGGTAGAGCATAGCCTTGCCAAGGCTGAGGTTGAGGGTTCAAGTCCCTCCTTCCGCTCTTTGCTTCGTCGTTTAGTGGTAACGAGTAGAGTAGGCAGCGAGTGGAGTGCATAAGCCCCTTTAGAGATAGGGGCGAGCAGCAAGCAGCACCTTGTTTGTATAGGGTTCCAAACCTTTATGCATGCACCTTCGTACAAGTGCTGCATACAAGTTCCGGCCAGGATAATTGGGAAACAAAAACCAATTGGAACCACTCACATCACAGTGGTAGTAGCCTAAAGCCGTTTTTTGGGGGGATGAAAGTTGGTCATAAATTTGGAGAGTTTGCTTCTACACGGAAACGAAGACTTTTGAGAACAAATATTAAAGCGGGAAGAGAAAAACCAAAGAGAGTAGCACTACACTTCAACGGAAAATCGAGAAATAACATAGATAGGCAGAACCAAACCAGAAGAATTTTTTTGTGTGAAATAAGTGAATTTTTTCCACCAGTTGAGGCCTGGTTGAGAAAAAATTCTGACCTACAGGTGAACTCCGAAAAGCCCGTAGCGTAAGTGTTTTGACAAAAGTCTCAGTCTTTCCCTTGTTGGGAAAGGGGGAGCGGAAAAAAAAAAACAGAAAGTACGAAATGAAAAAAAAGGTGACGAGAATTTGTAATTCGAAATTTACAATGGAAAAAGTCCTGTTCGTTGTAAGATCACTGAAGGAAAAGTTGGTCATAAATTTGGAGAGTTTGCTTCTACACGGAAACGAAGACTTTCAAGAACAAATATTAAAGCGGGAAGAAAAAAGGAGAAAAAGTCCAAATAAGTCGCATATGGCACAAATAGGAAATCCTATTTCGGTAAGACTGAAAATGGTTTTTGGGAGAATTGCAAAGCTATTGCTTTGTATTGTATTTCTCACCGGTCTCTGTCTGGTGCTTGGATTGGAATGTCCGCAATTCTTAGAAAGACTCCAATCCATGCTACTCGGAAGAGGGGTCCGCTGCCTCTTTAGTCGGCTTCTTGGGAGGGATCTTCCCCTTTTTCTTTTTTGCATTGTCGGTTCGGTAGTAGGTTCCAGCTTGCACATGATGGATCCGGACAGAGCTTCAGCATCTTCCGGCGGATCCAACTCCATCTCAGTGGGAGGGGGAAGTGAAATAGGGGGTAGCAGTAGGGGTTCCGGGTGGACGTCTTTCGATCTAACCGTCCTGGGGGAACCCTTTCCAAATGAGCAAGGTGAAGAGGTTGCCCAACCAAACACCCAAAACGCCCCCGCTAATACGGTCGCCCCCCCGGGGGGGGCTCAAGAGCAAGAAGCGCTACCGCAGGCGCCAGCCCCGGCTGAAGAAGGTCACTCTGCTGAAGTCTCCGAACTAAAAAGGGAGCTTCACGCGTTAATAACAGAACGAGTTCGCGAGGAATCGGAGAAAGGAATAGGGCCTTTGACCACTCTTTTTCCCGAGCAGAGGACCCTAAACTCAGAAGTCGCCCGGCATATAATGGAATCACTGGAATTTTCTTTGGAAAATGATCCAGATAATATTCGGGAATGGTTACGAAGAATAGAACAAGAAAAAGGCATTCTCAAAGACCTGATTAGGGAGTACCTGCCCCCCAAAAAGGGGTAAATTCCAATTTTTTGATTTGGCTAGAGAGGGGCCAAAGTAAGACAGTGAAAGAGTTTCACTTCCGTTTTCACGTACTGAAAGGCAGGCCCTTGTATCATGGTTAGTTTTTTTTCTATGATAAGGGGAAGGGGGAGAGGTGAGGAGGGCCCCCTTCAAGCAGACTACTTTACTAGCTTGAATTCATTCAAAGTACAGGAACTGCTTTAACAAAAGGGCTCGAACTACAGTGATCTGAGACCTTCTTCCCTTAGTCTGGGAGGTAGGTTATGTAGGCGACAACCCTGAATAGGTTGTTTCGATCCCAAAGGAAAGGGCAAAATAACCGATGAGTAGTATGCCTGGTAAGAACCTTCTCAAGTAGGAAGCTTTTCCTAAAAATGACTTCAACTTTTTCGCTGAGGTTGGCTCTGGCATATCGAGCACCGCTTTTGCTTTAGCTGGGTCTACATTCATGCCTTGTCGATTCACCAAATAACCAAGAAATTTCCCATATGTTACTCCGAAGGCGCACTTCATCGGGTTCTCATCTTCAGCTTGTATTCTCTGCATCTCTGTAGGACTCGACAAAGCACTTCCACATGATCTTTCTTTTGCTTGGATTTCACTACTATGTCATCAACGTAATCCTCCAATTCCTCATGCATCATATCATGAAAAATAGCAGTCATAGCACGTTGATAAGTAGCACCAGCATTCTTTAAACCAAAAGGCATCACTGTGTAATAGTTGTTACCTTTCGGAGTTCAGAAGGCAGTCTTTTCCGCATCCACAGGGTTCATCTTGATTTGGTTATAGCCGCTATACTCATCCATGAATGAGAACATCTCATGCCCAGCTGTTGCGTCTATGAGCAGATCAAAGGAAAGTCATCTTTCGGACAAGCTTTGCTAATCCGTGGACTAAGGGATGTAGGCCTAGGAAAACTGGAAATCAAGTTCTCGGCGGGAAGGGAAGCCCGGCTGTTCGTGTCGGTAGGTGAACGAAGTCAATCCCGGGATGGAAGCCCAAGCAGCTATACTGGTATGGGTAGGCTTTCCACTCGCTTAGCTCGCCACTGGCGTGGATCGGCGTATCTGGTTCGACTAGGGCGCTTGAGAGCGAAAACACTTCCCCAGTTTAGATCGATTTTTTAAGCCCTGCTGGCTGTGAAAACATCGCCCACGCAATGTAACGAACATGGGCAATGAAGGAAGTATCGATAGTAGCATCAGAAACATCGCTGGTTTCATTACTGTGGTAGACCAAACCTATCGCTTCGGGTCGAAGCCAGGTTTCATTCGAGAGGACTTAGTCTCGTTCCCATAGTTGCCCCCCAGAAACTGGGTTCCCTGTACTACCAAAAACCAGAGGCCCAATTCCCGAGGCATAGCCAAGCAAGACCCCACGGCTCAGTAGGGGGGACAATAGCAAGAAATCCCTTAGCTCGGCAATATGCTTTTGGTTGACCTGTGCCTGTTTGAATCTCTAGGTTCCGAGTGAATATCGCTCATTTCGAGCATTTAGACCAGAGAGCCCCGAACGGGATATGGTCAAAATCAAGTTGCGAGTAGGGCGGTAAGGAGACGGGGGGAAAGGCAAAGCTTAGGACTTGCCCGGAGCGGAGAGAAAGCAGATATAGAAGAAGAAAGAAAAGACTTAAAAAGAAACTCCAGGAAAGGCAATTTTTCGAGATGATGCCCTTAGAACTCCAACCTTTATCCAACCAACTGGACCTCAATCCAGAACTCCTACTTGATATTAAGCTTTCGCCCCCTCGATTCAAAAAGGTACTAGGCGGGATGTAAGAGATTCAGAGATTGCATTTCTATTTATCCTTACCACATTCAATTAAAAGGAACTTCAAGGAGGACTACTTTCAAACTAGTTTTTCCTCGCCTTGATGGATTTGACTTTCCCAGCTTATTACTAGCACACTCAAAGAGGGGAATACATATGAAAAAAAGCCTAAAAAAAATATCCACCACTTAGGAAAAGCACTAGTCGAGGCACTGGGATATAGGGGAAAGACTCCATTTTCTATATACGCAACCTCTGAGATATAAGGAAGATCCATGTCACACTAGGAATCAGCCGCCAAGAAAGGGGGAGAAGAAGCGTGTGATTCCCTGATCAAGACCAAGGCGGCGGGAGCTCTGCCTAGAATAAAGACACAAAGGGGATAGAATGCCTTTCTTCTCTTAAGATCTTTCTTTGGTATTAGTTTTGAAAAGAAAAGAAGGCCACCGCTTATCCAATTCATTGCCAATTGCAGCAGCAGACTCGAACCGATCGTTTTGAGTGAAGGCCAATATGGGCAAAAAGGCTAAGCTTTATCGCGAATTCAAAGCCGGGAACCAAGCTAAGGATTCATGACTAGCGCGAAAGCCTAGCGAACAAAGAAGCGCAGCCCCTCCATCGACCAAGACTCCTTCAATATGCAATATGCACTTTTATGTAAAGTGGCTTTAGGTGCATGGTCATTGCCTCAGTAGGTCGATCTATGATGAAGCTTACTGGTCGTAGTATGTGTCCTTTTTATTTTTGAAGATGGTGATCATAGGACTGCCTTTTATCAATGTAACAGGCTCAGTCTGCTTCTCCCGCTGTTTGTTCGAGAACTTGTCGCTCTTCTTCGAGTTTTTTAGGTTCCTTGGACTCTATCCTTCTATCCTATAGTTATAGTAGATTAATACAAGATCTGTCCTGGTTGTTATGCCTGTACTTTGATGAGCATATTTTCGCCCAATACGATTCAGTCGATACAGAGTCTCTCCAAGCGTCGAGCAGGGCCTCATTCACTTGATTCATTTGACGAATGCCTAATCCCCCCTTTAGGCGTACAGACATCCAGCAATCTGAAAGCTGAGTCAAATATGAGAATTGAAACTCTATCCCATCATTTATGCCTTGTTCTTTCTCTAATAATCCATGTACCTGTCAAGGTTGAACAACACCAATTGTAAGCCTCTCTGTTATTATCAACGAAATGCAGACACATACCTCCCAAGCGTGGCTTGAGGATTCGTCCCACCAAATCTACCACACGCAGGGAATTTATTCCTATTACTCTTAGATCATGATCAACCAACACATCCACCGTGATAATGCCACAAGGTACTTACTGTACGGCGGCAGAAATCGGCCATCTGAAGGTAATTCGATTGATCAAGGGGCAAAGCAGGCCCTATAGCTTCGCTCTAGCGACTTCGTACCTCTGAATGAGTTGAACAACGTACGAAGTCTCTGCGCTTGCGCAGAGAGATTCGTTGAACTATGTTCAACTCATTTCGTTGAAGTTTCGGGGCTTTCATTTGGTACGCTTTCTTAATTGCTTCGGAGCCAACATCAACATCTGAATTTGACCATGTCCTTTTCATAATGGATCATCCTTAGCACTTTAAACGGTTGGCCTACCGCACTCCTGCCGGCCCACATAGGTTGGTGGTAAGAAAGGATGGATCTTCCCCGGGGCAGCCAAGCTCCGTATTCAATCCCTAGCTTCGAACAAACCTGTTAGCTGATGGCCCTTTCTCTCCCTTTAGGTCGAGTTTAGTTAAAAGGTGAGTTCCCCCCTTTGCCACTCAAGTGTACGGCAGATGCCGTGCTTAGGCCCCTTCTTCTAGTTCTCTGAGAGGGTTAGGAAAAAGGGAGAATCTACATTGAAACGAAAGGGCGCACTCTTTGCTGCTGCAACTTGTCTGCCGAAAGCCGTTCCCGTACGGGTGCTGGTACGCTTACTCGCGACTAGCGAAGTCATCCTTGTTTTTTTTATGACGATCCGTCAGTACGAAAGTCTCAAGCTGAGCTAGATCTAGGCTGCTAGAGAGCACTTCTACTCAGAGCGGCCAAGCTCACTTCGCCCCACACCGCTTATCTCCTTGCTATGTCATCAACCCCACTAAGCCAACGAGAGGATAAACCAGATTAGGAAAATGCGAGCTAGGTAGGCAGCGAAGTATTCTGTGTGGAAGCGAGTGTCTCGCTCCAATGAAGCACGAGCGGAGAGCTTCTGCTCGCTTCGTCGAATGTCACGAAGCTGACGACTTGAGTAGACTGAAAAAAGACATACAACCTTGGCAAGAACGTCGTTCCGCGGAATATATGACTCATGCTCCTTTAGGTTCTTTAAATTCTGTGGGTGGTGTAGCTACCGAGATCAATGCCGTCAATTATGTCTCTCCTAGAAGTTGGTTAGCTACCTCTCATTTTGTTCTAGGATTCTTCCTATTTTTAGGTCATTTGTGACATGCGGGAAGGGCTCGTGCAGCAGGATTTGAAAAAGGAATCGATCGTGATTTTTAACCTGTTTTTTCCATGACCCCGCTTAACTGAGCCGGGAAATCCAATGCTTGTAGTAGCTCAAATCAGATCCTTTCCGCCCCTCTTTCTTTCATGAGTGGAGGTCGTTAAGCGGCTTATGCTTCTTTGATTCTATTTGTTTCAAAGGCAAAAAAAAGTACTTGCTTAAGTGAAGTTCTCCGCCTTACTCCCAATCCCTAAACTCGCTGACTGAACTCGACTAAGGGCGGCCTATCTCCTCATATAAGGGGGAAACGTAAAGATCTGAGATAACTCCTTATCTTTCTCTTACGCAAATCCTTCTTTTCTTTAAGAATCGCTTCTTCATTAATGATCACATTCTGGTTGGGGTATGCGCCATTGGTAAGTTTGCTGAACCAAACTACACCGAAATATGTAATTGCGAAAGTGTTTGGGAAGAAAAAGCGCTTATCAAAAGATCCCTTTTCTAAGAGATATGAAATTCTTCATGTTTTCGGGGGACATGGTAAGAACATGAAACCCGGCGTGACGTGGAAAGATTCATTGATCTAGTGGCTGGTTAACCCACCCAATCTAGATGAATAGACAGTGCTTAAAGGACTTCTTCGATTCTTTCTGATTCCAAGGTAAAGTCAAAGTCTTTCTGTTCGACTTTCATTCAAGAAAGGATAAAGAGAATGCTTCAGGATCAGTCCAAGGCCGCTAAGAAGCAGATTAGTTAATGATAAATCGGGCTTGGGCCGGAGGATTGGATTCTTTTGCGAGCAGCTAAATCTCCAGCCATGTCAACAACCAGCACAAAGGAATCTGCGCATCATTCTTTCTTCCACTTTTTCTTTAAGAGATAGGAATCTTTGCTTTAGTTATCGAATCTGGGAGACATAAGCTTTCAATAGGTTGATTCCTTAAGAAAGGCTTTCTGGTCACTAAAGAAGGACCACATAAGAGTGGATTAAGTGGCAAACCTATACTATGCCCAAGTAAGACTTAAGTAAGGGTACCCTCTTTATAAACATCCGGCTACGTCTGGAGCTATGCGACTGTAGAATCATTATGATTTTCGGGCACAAAAAGCAGAAGCCCTCTTTTTCATCGCTTGCTGCCAAACAAGCATTTACAATAGTAGGTCAATGCAATTCAATGTCCAGCCAATAAACCAATTGAGGAACAAAGCGAATCCTTATCCTGGAAAAGGCTGTAAGAAAGGGATCCTAGCGGTGAAGGAGGACAACCGGAAGCATGTCTTTACTGGGAAAGCTGCCAAATCCTTCATATTCTCGGAAGCTCTTGTCAAAGGATTTGACCTCTGCTGGACCTAATGCTTTCAAATCGGGAACCTTAAAGTTCAGGCGCTACTTCCTTGGTGAAGTCCACAAGAGTGGAAAAAATATAACAAATCTCTTAGGACATGAGAATTGGAAAGCCTATCCATTACGTACTTTTAGCTGGTGTGTTGATGATCCATAAGCCCTATTCACTCTTAGATGATACGTATAGGATACGAGAAATGAATCTCAGCAGGGGCCCATCAGTCCCGAACTTGATAAAAGATAATAGAGATATACAGCTTGCTTTCGGCTTGTTAAATAAATTTCCTTCTCTACCTGCTTCTCAATACCATCTCATATGCCTCTTGGAAAAGAACCCAAGGCACCTCTTTGATCAAAAGGCTAAAGATAGGCCAAAAAGCTTATGAAAAAAGATTGAAACGACAAGAATAGGAGCGCTTACTTAGTGGTGAGGACACCGGAGAGAATGAATGAAGTGAAGACAATTCCCCCTCAAGCAGATGCGGAGAAAAGACTCTTTCTTAGTAGTTGCCACCACTCCAATTAGCGGCATTCCCTTGTTTTGCTTTGGTAAGCGGGGTTCGGAGAAGGAATGGTCTTTCATTCTGTCTATCTTTCCACGAACGCCCCTTCTTTGACGGAGCCAGCTGAACCTGTTCCATCGGACTCGTTTTGGCTTTGGCCTTCGAGTTCACGAGCACAACTACCAGAGCTCCCTGGGGAGCCAGAAAAGGAGGCTGAGACAGAAAAGAAGGAAAGAAAGCAGACCCGGGACCAGCAGCCAAGCCAGCCATGCTAGACCGGAAAGAAGCCAAAGACAGAAAGCTAGCCACCAGCCATAAAGAAAGCGTCTTTCCCACCTAGGTGAACCCGAAGCTAGAGCACAGGTAGAGCCAGCGTCCGAGAAAGTCGATCCAGTTGATTCTCTTCTGGTGACCAAGAAGGAGGAGCGGGTAGTGGATTCTGCAGATTTAGAGTCAGTTCGTTCTCGTCCCCACAGGAGCAGCAAAGACGAAGGCTGAAGCATCACTAGAGGCATAGATGGGAACATATAATCCACTAGTAGCAGATCCAATTGACCTTGTTGATCCAATCGATTATGCAGTTGATTCAGCAGCATAACCATAACTAGTACCGGATCGGTAAGGAAGTATAGGCGGCCTGTTCGCGAAGCTGGTCGATATGCTACTGATGGTCCTGGATCTCGCTCTGGAAAAGGACTATAGATGATAAGGAATGGTAACGAAGATCGAAATCCTTCCTTCCGGCAAGGTCGGACTAAACAGTTTGTAAGGCAGAAAGTAGACTCTCTCTCACTTATAGGAGCATGAGACTAAGACTAGTATGGTGAGGTTGCTTTCTTTCAAGAAAAAGAGATAAGGAAATGGCAGCAGTGCTGTATAAGACTCCTTTTCTTAAGGAATTTCTAGGGATCAATGCCCTAGCTGGTGTTGAAGGAATAGGCCCTGCTAGAATGAGAATACCTAATGCAGGTAGCTCGAAAGGGAGTTTCAGTCACCCTCGGATGATAAGAGAGTATGATTGAATGAAAAAAAGGGATTCCCAAGATCTCTTTCCTAGTCGATCAGTTCCTACTGGCGGAATGCGCCCAAAAAGTCTACCGCGGGGGGCCTAATCCCGGCTCTCTTTATATATCCTAATTGGATTTGTCATTAGGTGCTTTTGTTGTAATTGCTTTCACGCACTGGTCCACATAAGATCTCACTTGCCAGAAATCCACAACACCAATTCTGGAATGGCAAAGAAAAAGGCTTTAATTTAAAGCACGAGAATGAGGTTGGATGACTAGAAGTGGAGAGTTGGTTAGAATGACTAGAAGTGAAGACAAGTTTTCTCAAAACCATTAAAGTCAAAAAGTACTCGGGAAATCCCCTCATCTGCAGATTGGAGACCAAGGGTCTTTCCAGGAGGCTCGGGTGAGAGGGGTGTGATGAATAGAGATTTCCCACCAGCAGCTTCTCCTATCACTTTACTTCTGCAGGCGCTGGATCTTAAGGGAAATGCCCAGATCCATTATAAGATACGGATTTCAGGTAGTGAGAGAACCGAGCTGGGCCGAGCAAGTCCTCACTCGAAGAAGCAGACTGGCCGGCTTAAAGGCAAATTGAAGTCGAAAAGCCTTAGATGACTCTTTCGAGAAGGACTTCCCGGATTCGGAAGTAGCAGTCCCTCTATTCCAGTTGCAAAGAAAGGAGTAGCCTTTTGTTTTGAAAGGCAGGCTTGCTATACTAGATTGCTTGCGTCTATGATCGAACTTGAAACTAGCCCATGGAGAGGTAGAGCACAGCGTAAGGGGGAGAGTGAGGGTTGAACCTGTAATGTACCAACGACCCCTCCATAAAAGCATGCATTTCCAGACAAGAAGAATGTGGAGGAATTGTCCACATGATGAACCAAACGGAGCTTGAGGGGCAGAGTGAAGTTATCCAGAAGAAAGGGAGATGATCCTCTAAAGGCAGCGATGGCATCGCAATCCCTTGTTCAATTAGATCTATTGATGACTGTTCCCATGGTCATGGAAATTGGACTAGAGAGAGGATTCAGAAAGCTTTAGGTGACATCATAATAATGCAATTGCAGCTAGCGCCTGTTTTATTCACATTCTCACTAGAGACAAAGATGCACTATTTTTGATTTTGGGCGGCACTCTTGTAATTGATGCTAAAATCAAAGTCGGGGAAATCATTCAACCTACCTCTTGCTTTCCATTCTGTCCTCTAAAAAAGAAAGAAGAGAAAAGAACTGGGAGTTGGTGCCTGCCTGCTTACCAAGCGATTCTGGCTTTTCGTTCCTCTCCAACCAGTCGAGTGGCTTTCACTCCTCCAGTTTGATTATTATTCTTGACTTGACTTATTGGTTAGATTCACAACGTAACGCCGGAGCCCCCATTGGGGTCGTGGAGCTGTCGTACGGCGTATACCCCCCCCAAGATTCTAACAAAAAGAATTCCATAAAACCAGAGATCAAAACAGGATGCGACAGAAGCTATTAGGGTGTGGCTTGCTAATCAACTCTAGTACCACTGGCCGAACCTACATATTATAACCATGGAGTGAAACTACCGATAGGGGAACATAAAATGACTAGCTAAACTCTTCCCTTTCGACAACTTGAATTAACCCATCTCGGGTAATAAAGATTAAACCCACATAACAAGGCTCAGTGGGGCCACCCGGTACAATAGAATGGATTTCTCCATCCAGATCCAACTCAAATAAACTACTTAAAAGATCATCTTTGAAAGAAGCGTTCTCCACTTGGAGACTCATCAGTGGAAAGGACACGAATCCTTCATCAATGTAGCGAGAATAAGGGATACCTGGGAATGCGCTTAGAAATTCCCGGTCGAAATTGGCCAACATAAAATTGAGTAAGACGCAGGCCAGAAGGCCTACAGGCGGTATCCCAACCCCCTCTGACCAATTTTTCCCATCCTCGTCCAAAATGGGACATTCTAAAAAAGAGGAAATTAACTCAAAAACTTATCTCTCACTAAAGGTTCCTACTGTCGTAAAAGAGTGGGCCGAGAGATTGTATTCATAGAGTTAATCAGATTAAATCTATACAGTTTTCTGACTCTGCCTCCTCCAACTAATTGGCCATAGAACTCCCGGCGATCCGTTCGAAAACCAAACGATTTCTTCGAAAAGAAAGAAATTTGAAAAAAGTGATAACTCAACATACGAGCGAATGCAGTCAAGACGAGATCGTCGCTTTTTTCGATACGAACAACTAAATCAAAATCAAAACCGGGTAAAGAAAAGCTGTGAGAGAATCCATTATCGCAGCTCTCACTGGGGGAACTAGAAAGCTTTAGCGGGGATAGAGAAAACACCCCTTCTAATACTTCTTTTTTTATTTCATATACCCGCTGAAGGATAATAGAAATTATGGGATTCCATATATAATAATAATATTTCCCTACAAAGCTGCTCTCTTGAACATGAATCACCTCTTCCCATTGATTTTATCCTTGTCAAAATGAATGAAGTTAAAGCCATACCCGTTTACAATTTAAAATGTTTTGAGAAATTCAAATGTTATAAGTCAGGAACGCTATATGAATAGGGTCTTTAAGCCCTCACCCAGCATCTATTAGTTCAATCAACATACGTTTCAAAAAGAATTTTGAAGCCCTTCCTCTTTCTACATCCTTTTGGATGATAAGGCATGCCTATCCATTTTTTTCCAGCCTTTGTTCCACTATCAACCACCGGAATGGTTATTTTGCTTGCCCCGCTTTCCTCTCCCGCGGCAAGAGCTCGTTCGCCAAGTCCGAACTCCCACTTTATCGTCGATGACGGCTCTCTTCGATGCTAGCAACCGCGTTTGACCTTTTTCCGCGCTTCTTTCAATTTCTTTACATTCTAGCTGAAGGAGAGACTTTACCTTTACTTAGAGAGGGGCAGCGGTACCACGCTCTTCCGTGCTCGTAGGTTGACTTCCCTATGCATCCGGTCTCACAAACGTGCACTTCCCTTATGCATCCAGCCGCTTTACTAATGTGAATAGGTTATACATAAGGGTGGGTTGGTTATATACTCTTATGCGCGTTCCTTCTTCGAACCTTTTGGTATGTATTGCCCCCTAAAGATCAGATCCACCAGACGAGAAAGTAAATTCCGCACTGCTGCTGAGTCGTCGGACTTATCCACCAAGGGATTCGTGGAATTTCTGTGGATTGCGTTGGGGGAAATCTACCAAAGCTAGGCAGATAGATAGACTCCTTTCCCGCTGCTAAGGGAGAGTAAGAAAAAAAAGAAAAATGATTGTCTTTTAATCAGCGCCCCCTTTTGGGTATGCAGGTACTACGAGTCCTCTCACTACCAACCAGCAGACATCATCTGGCTGGGTCTTGCCGGTATCAACAACAAGAAAAAAACAACAAAATAGAAACAGCAACTAACTATGGCTCTTGGCCCAGACAACGTCCTAGGCGTCGGGGAGATCGGAGCAACAAGGAACGCCTAGACGACGTTTTTATTCCTGGGCTGCAGTAAGTAGATCGAGAGGTCGTTCCGCCCCTTGTCCCCGAATATGGGTAATATGTTCTAACAAATTATTGTTCCAATCTGACCTAGCTGGCGAGCGATCCCAGTTCGCGGCAGAGAACAAGACAGCAAGCGAGCGTACCTTTGTTCGCTTCTTCTCCACCAAGCACGGAAGTTTAAGGATAACTGTAGGTCGGTGGCTACCTAAGGAAACTCCGATTCGATCCGCCCCCCAGCTGGGAGGCATCTACCTCATCCCGATCACAAGGAGAGGTTCACCATGATGGGGGTACTTTTTTTTTTCCCTTCCGGAAAGAATGAAATGCATAGGGGACCATCCTTTTGTTGCGGCATGCTCCTCAGATTTATGGATTTGCAGGGGGCCTCAGGCCCTACTTAGTTGACTGACAATGACAAAGGCTTGCGAAACTAAGTAGGGCCTTTTCCTTTTTGAAGAACCCATTCTCATTATCTTTCATACATAAGTCAAGTAGGCGCTCCCTAACCGGTCGCCTTAGTAGCGTTGACAAAGAAGAACAGCCGGTTAAAAGACAGCGAATCTTTTTATTTATATTATTATTTATATAAAAAGATATAAATTTTATATAGGCCAGCTTGACAAGCTACCCTTCCTCTTGATCTGAGGTGCGAAGAGAAAGATCTATTTTTTATGACTTCCACTTATCGATCCCGGCCCGGAAAAGTGACCGACCAGGGCCCTATTTTTGAATGAAAGAAAGGGTTTATGAGCCCTAGCCCTGTAAGCCCACACCTGTGTAGAGTAGATCGTTCAACACCTGCGGCACAAACAAAGTTTTGACCTATTGGTCCTAGTATCATAGGCGACCGAACGGCCGCCCCCTAATTACTAGACCAACCTGCTGTAATAATTCCATAAACACCTAACGAAGATATGGCAAACAAATAAAGTAGCCCTATGTTCGAATCTGACAATACCATACCATAATCAAAAGGTACAACGGCCCGAGCGACCAGACTTAACATAAATGTAGCCACTGGAGCCATTCTAAAAAGGGAGAAATTAGCACTACTTGGTGAAATAGGTTCTTTTAGAATCAATTTCAAACCATCTGCTAGAGGTTGTAACAATCCGAACGATCCCACTACATCAGGACCCTTTCGACGTTGCACAAAAGCCATTACTTTACGTTCAGCTAGCACTAAAAAGGCTACTCCTAGTAGAAGTGGTAGAATTATTCCAAGTATTTCAGCTGGAACAGCTATGTACGTTTTCGATTTTCTATTCACTCATGATCTGGCCTGGTCGACCCAATCATGATATTGAAGGATTGGACCTTTTCTCGCAAAACCCTGTATCTCGACATACGGGCATTCTTTTCGATCTTGTACTTGTACCTTAGTACACTTCACACCAAGCCAATCTCGATAAAAAAAAAAAAAGAAAAGTTCAAACAACTAGATGATTCAAGTCTACAGTAGTGCTTTCTACGGTACGATCCGCAAAGACCTTTCTTCTTTCTTTCTTTTATGCAATTTTCGGGACAGATCCCCCCTAAAATGCAGCAGTGATCTTATATACGCTATATGTGGCTGCTTCTTAAATAGCTTGGCTTTAGTCCCTATGTCCCGTACCCATTACCTTTGGGTAGGGAATCCACAGGAAGAAGCATAAAATCACCCGAGGAATGCCTCTATTTATGCCTGGCCGCAGGTTTCATCATTCTTTATTTTAGCTCGGTACTGAGGAAAGAGGGAGCAACTTAACCCACCCAGTCTGCATTCCTTCCTAAAGGAATGCTGGAAAGGAAAGCACTTGGAACAGGCCGGACTTTGGCTTTAGGAAGAAAGCCCGACTTCGAAGCTCAGCTTAGCCCAGGACTTTGGAATAGAGCGAAGGAAAAGCGCCCTGGATCTCTCGATCCAGAACTACTAGGAGGGGAGGGAGAACCTTATCCCATGACTCACTTTAGTCATGGAGGGCTGGCAAAGAAAAGTCACTTTAAGAGCTACCAGGGCAGGGAAGGTAGTCAGCTTATTAACTGGAACAAACCAACTCCATTGGGCAAGTGAGGGTTAACCCCCTAAATCCAAGTCGGGGGGACTTCCTCAAAGATCAAAGACAGGATTGGGAAGACCGGACGTTAAGAGAGAACAAGGGATGAGAACTAGCGTCCGGAGATAACAATAGAGGCCTTCAAACAACCACGATGTTGGGGGATAAAAGATAGAGGATAAGACTTCTAACGATCCTTTTAAGATACATAGATTATCCTACATGCCCATAACTATAGCTACAGGAGCTAATAGAAAGAGAGGGATACGAGCCTCTTTTCCAAGCGAGCCATGGGAGTCTACGTTTGCGTGGGGCCGGGTACCACACATATGTGGTGAAAGCCGACTTGCCTTTTCATCTAAATCGTCACTGATATAAGCACGTGCTAATATCGTTCTGCCCTTCGGGGACCACCCCTCTTCCTTTCTTGTTTTGGTTAGGTTGACCAGAAGTTTTTCTGCCAACTTCTTACCAACAAGGAAAAATGATACAAAAGCATCCCGTCTAAAGATTGGATGACCTTAGTACGGTTGAATTACGCATCAAGGCGCGTCAGCCTTAACGCCCTAACTAACTAGAAATATCTTATGAGAAGAAAGGGCTTTCTTTCTATCGCTGTAGGATGAACGACTGCAACTTTTTATTTTATTCTAAAAAACCTCTTCTCTTATCCCCGCTGTTGAAGAAAGACACGGTCTTAGCAGCTATGGAATCCGTTGGAACTAGAAGTTTTGACTCTTTTGGAATGGAATAAGCCGTAGAGATAGGTCGTCGGCTTATTCCATCGACATGCCTAGGTCATTCTCTCGATCAGTTTGGTTTTGAAAGAGATGGGTAGGCAGGGGTGGGAATTGGTTAGTACAGTAACAGTAGTGGTCTTTTTTTTTTCTTTTTCTTCTCCCCGGCTGGTGAAAGTCATCCCGCAGAAGCAGTTGGGAGAGAAAGATTCCCCTTGCCTGAGCTATTCTTTTAGCAGTGCTTTATCGAAGGATACTCACTTCTGACCCGCTTTGTGGGGAATTTCTTCCAATTGCCTTGTCCAAGCTGATGGAAGATGCTTACAATTCTTGTGTCTAGGCTTCGGCCTTACCCACCCTTTCGTGGTAGAACCTGAAACGCTTTCTTCCTCGCCTAGGTGTGCTGCTATTGATTGGTGCCCTATCCAGCCCGTGCTAAGGCAAAGGACTTCTCTTTCCACTTCGGTAATATCTTGAATCAAAACCAAAGAGCGCCTTCTTCCACAGAGACGAGTGAAAAGTTTCATTTTCTAGTTATGAAAAAGCCAAAAAAAAAACAGGACTTTGGTGAGTCAACACTCTTGTTTTTCCTAGTTAGAATCGGGCATAGAAGCGATATTCCTCGGCAAGAGTCTATATTTATGTAGTGAAAAAGCCTTCTCCGTTTGGGTCAGTAATAACGTACCGTAGAATTGGACCACCAACAACCTTGGGATCAGGGGTCTACCTTACCCACCTACTGAAAGAGATAACCATCTTTTCGAAGCTGCTCAAATAGCCGTATCCCGAAGTGGGTATTCCAGGTAAAATGCTCAATTCGCTAAGGTCTATTATCTTGTGATAAAGATGTTTTTCGATGTTTGATGCCAGGCAGGCTTGTTGGAGAACTTGTCCCTGTAAGTTGCATTCTCGACTCCTCTTTAGTGCTTCACCTAAGACATGTGAGAATTTGTATATGAGTAATCTTAGCTAGCGACGCCTTCTTTGCTGTTCTTTTCCTAGCGAACCTAAATGCATTGATCCTCGGACATTGAATTCGATATTGCATAGGTAGAGCTGCATGTCTATATCTGAGCAGGCAAACCTCGATGCTTATTCCCCATCCGAGCCGCCCTTTTCTGGACCATTGTGCACTATACTCCTATCCTCCCCTTATTTCTAGCACCGGGCTTTGGGATACATATAGTCTATTGAATCACAGGTCAACGGAATGCGATCAGAGGCAAGCTCAACAAGCCACTTCTCAATACATAGTGGATTCAAGTTCAATGAAACACCGTTTGACCGTTGGCTTAATGGACGAATTCGTATAGGAAGGGGCAAAGGGTAGACGGAAGAAAGAAAGCCATCACGCACGAAAGCAAGTCTAGCTCTCACCTGATCTCCTTTAGTCTTTCTCCCAGTCGATTATAGAAAGGAACCTCAGGGCCACTCGATCACGGAAAGAAAAAAGCGCAGCCTATTCTGACTAATCTCAATTCCTACTATAGCTTGAGGTTGAACCTGATTTTGATCTCAGAAATAACCCGGCAAGAAAAGCCCAAGAGAGTTTAAAAGGGCTACCAATACAATAGTTCTTGATTAGAGTGAGTCTCCCTTTCGATGAGGTTTGGAGCGGACTCCCAATCAAAGCAGGGAAAGCCCAAGCTTTCTTTTCTTCTTAACCGGACACTGATATGAAAGACAGCATCAGTCTGGAACTGAGTCTGAACGTCTTCCTTCTTCTTATATACTACCAGATTGGTGGAAACCATACTCCGCGAATGTGCTTTATACGCGAAAGCTGGCACTTGGATCTTTACATGATAAGCGAACCTTTGCATCTTTTGTTCTAAGTTCTTCCTTTGCAGCAATTACTAGATCTTCCTTCTCAGATGCGTGGGTCAGCAAGCCTTTGTTGTAACTAAGTATGTTCTGCCAGGGAGAATCACCTGACATTTAGCAGCTGTATGAGCAGATAAGCCTATAATGGATCAGTTGGGTAGTCAGCACGTTACCTAAAGCTCTACTGATAGAGAAAGAAAGAGTAGGATCTGCTTCCAAGGGGATTTCTGGATCTCCGAAGTCTGAGAGGAAGACTCGACCTATTAGGATGTTCCAAAGACGTTACCAACCAATTCCCAGCTCTTTCTTATGCGCAAGAAGCTAAGCGAGCAAATGAACGGTTATACTTTGTTCATAAATGAGAAAGAACTGGGTCCCGAGTTAGCCTTCATCAAAAAAGGATTCCTAGTTCGATCTAAGCGGGAAGACAGGCTCAAGTGCTTCCAGATTCTTAGTTGAGAAAGAAGCGAGCATCCAGCGAGTGAAAGACCATGTTACTTCGATCGGATCTCTCTGGGGACTGTGAAGTATTTGATAGGTAAGCATCGATGGGAAGGATAGACTTGGCTATGAGTTCTGAAAACACCAAGGATGTTATAGATAATATAGGAAGTGTCCGCGCAGGTATAAGTAAGTTACCAGCGGGAAAGCGAATCAGTTAGCATAAAACGAGCTAGAAGGTCCGGTCGGGAAGTTCTAGGATGACTCGACTCTGTTCGATACTGAACGCTATACCGACCGAGGAAGACGCTATCGATCCCTGAATCGAGGTGTTTACTACTTTCAATCCCTTACAGCTGCCTTCCAAGCCCTTCCACTGCCCGAACTACCAATCGCCCCACTATCTGCTAGTCTGGTTCGACTCGAACTTCTGTCATGTCAAGCTTCCTGACCTGCTTTGTACCAGCCGGTATTTTGTGTACTTCGGGGCGCTCACGAGCTCGCTCTAACGTCGTGCCCGGGTCACAACGAATGGAACTTTTATAATGCATGCACAATTGGACAAGCTGCTTACCGTGGCCACCTACCGCCTTCCCTTAAGGCCGTCGTCATGCTATAACTCTCAAACGGTTGTCAAGGATGGATGTAATTCCGGAAGCGCTTGGAACGTGAGTTAAGCGGCTTCCTTCGAGGAAAGTAGGTCTTTTTGCCCTCACAATTCCTTTATCCTTTCTCTACGCAACCCAGGGCTTTCACCCGGAGTCGAACCTTCACTGCCTTAATACCTTAAACGGAACAGTTAATCGTAGAGCAGGAGGAATTAAGGCTTTCTTTCTGTCCGCTAGTCAGGAATGGAATCGGAGGCTACGAATACGAATTCTTGAATGGGGGTAATTTTCGAATAATTATTAGACAAATAGGGCACTAGAACGCTCTTCTTCCTCCTTCCCTTGTCAGGCCTTTCGTCGAGATAAAGAGGTCAACAAAAAGTTCTTTGAGCTATCGACGAAATGGCCAGCAGAGTTTGATTTCAGCATTGAGAACTTCTTTCTTAATCCTCGCCCTTTGGTTGACTTACTCCGTACCTAGAAACATAGTTGAGACTGGTCGATCTTTGTCAATCCGGCTTTCACTCTCAAGCAACCTTTGCTCCATTCGTGGAAAGAAACCTAAGACAAGAGGGTTGGGTCAGCAGATTGGGTCGACGAAACCTCTTTCGACAAAAGATCGGAAGGTGGCGATCCTGATCCTGAACTAAGTGACTAACCTAACGGTCTCCTTCCTTTTTCGCGCCAGCTCCAGTCGTCCCTTTCTATAAAAGAAACAAGGAATTGACAAAGCCAACCGGGAGGTGAAAGCACTCCGCCTATGGTGATAGCGCGCCTTGTAAGAGAACTGGGTAGTTTTTCCTTTCCCTCGCAGTCAATGCGTTTGGCTTTCTATTCTATTGAATTGAATGAGAAAAGGCCCGGTAAAGTAAATAAGTAGGATAGATAGTTACCCGACTCTGGCCTTGAAACAATGACCCGGCAGAAGTACTCCAAGGTGGCGGACGTCCTACACGCCTAATGTAAAGTTAAAGTGTCTGGTTTGATAGAACCAGGGTTTGGGAAAGCTAGTGCCTTAAGCAAGTACAGAGCTGGATTCAAGGTATATAATATACAGAAGTAACTAGCCACGCCTGCCATACCATTGATTTAATTAGAAAATGACCACAAAGAGAAGCCTTATAGAGACCTCCCAACTAGAAGATGTGTGCCATTAATGCAGTGAAAAGGAAGGAGTGTAATACTTGGAACGAGCCAAGAAGAAGGGCAAGCGAATACAATATCCGCTTCCCTAACAGCAGATTCTATCCCATGAAATTCTCTTCTGGCCTCTTCTACGCGTATATGAAATAAGCTGCAAGGATGGAAAAAGACTTGTCTAAGGCCGGAAGAGAGATCCTGATAAAAGCGGTGGCGCAAGCTATTCCAAACTACACAATGAGCTGCTTGAAGTTACCAGTAAGTCTATGTGATGATATCAATTCTATCATTACTATATTTTGGGGGGGACAAAAAGAAAAGAGAAGAACGAGCAAAGAAAAAACGTCATTACTATATAAAATAAAGAATTTCATTTTTTCACGTCCAAACTAGATGCTTGAAGGGAAGATAGCATGATGGGATATAATTTCTTTTGCTATCGGCCAAGCAAGCAGGTGCCTTGCTCCGCATTCAACTCTATCGTTCCATAGGGGACCCTTACACCCGGGGGAAGACTGTACGCGAACGACCCTCATCATCTCCATCTGTCCAAACTATGGTGTCACCGGACCTCATACAGCAACTTCTCCCTCACCTTGTCCAAGCTTGACCTTCGACCTTAAGCCGAAGAGAGCGTAAGAGGGACGCTTTGCGAGCCGAGCAACTCGAGACGAGGCCCTTTTTCGTAACCGATCATCTCGCTCTTCCTCTCCCAACCAAGCCCAATCGACACGCCTCCAAAGAGGTGGAGTGATGACCTTTCCAGCTGTTCCGCCCTTGCTTTTTTAGGTTTAAGCTATGAAGCTGACCTTCTTCTTCAACATAAACATAAGAAGAGATTTTCGGTTTCACGCTGGTTCTATCCCGGCCAAGCAATAGGTGGGAATAGTGAAAGAAAGAGAAGGGGAAGGGAGGGGGACATCAAATGGATTCCAGTTTTTTCACAAAACTGGAATCGAACCGGTGCCCATACGGTCGGATAGCAGGCCAGACCTCTAGGTGCAAGCGGAACTCTTGGTTCAGGAAGAGACTCATCTGGGGAGAGTTAGCGGCTCATTTCCTCAAAGTAGTCCCACTGCTCCCAGATGATTCAATAGGCCTTTTTTTTCTTTTCATCGTAGAACTTGGCAATGGCGTGCCCATACCTCTTGGAGAGTTCTTCCTGTAGGAAGTAGTATTCGTTATACTGCGCAGCTGCTATGACACCCATGTAGTCAAAAACAGGCCATCTGCTTCCAAAAGGATGAGACTTTTTTGAAGGTTGCTCTATTGATGAGGTGAGGTAGCGCTTGCCATATCAGCCTTTTCCGAATGGGTCTTCGTAATAAGCCTTACCTAACGGTAACCTGGATTGGGAATTGTCTTCACAGAGAAGTGAGATGGATGCTGCTAAAGGTAGAAGAAGCAATAGGCACGCTATCAGACCTCTCCTTGTCAGTCGAGTAAGGGAACGAGCGATAGCGAGAGGATTGACAGTCCCTTTTCTCTTTAGATATGAGAGACGAAGCCGCCTTCGTCTTTCGCCTTTGCTTTGTTGGTATGGCCGATAGACTTTCCTTGCGGGACAGCTTACTATAGCTATAGCAGAGAGTCCGATTCACTGATTTCAGTAAAAGCAGTCCAGGCAGGTGAAAAAAAGGCCCTACGTTTAGTAAAGAGGGAAGGAGGAGCTCAATTCAGAAAGTGGACTCTTTGGGCATTGCTTGGGCCGATGCCAAATCCTGCACTCCTCGTCTCTGCAACTCAGCTTCTGCCCATGGCTTACGGCCTTCCAGGAAAGAAAAGAGCTTGTCCTTCTCCGACATGTCTCGGATGTCAAGCATCCGCGCCGAGAATTGCTTTGAAATCGAAAAGGTCTGTTTGAGTCGACTCTTGCTCGCAATCAACGTTCTCGGGCTGTCCAAAGCCTGCTATCGAGAAGGAAAGAAGCCTCTTAGTTCTTTCTTTCTTATTCGGGACACCTCCCAGGAGTCCCATCGCTTGACTGAGATTTTGGATTCTCTTTTTTCTACAGCTCCTGGGGAAGGAAGACAGAAACGAGATAAGAGAGGGAAGATGATTATAGTTGCAAGCCTAATTGAACCGCATTTCTGTAAGCTTTGGAAGCGAAAGGTAAGCCAATGAGGTAAGAAGATCGCAGTCTGCCAGGATCTAGTCAATGGAAGAAAGACCTTTTACGCTTCGCTCTAGCGACCAAGGTAAAGGCGCTAGCTCTACTCGTTTAGGTTGCTCTGTAGAAGGCTAGGGATATAGCTTCAGGCCGGCTTCAGGCAAAGAAAGGTCTCCGGAGTGGGAATACAAAGCGGGATATTTTATACTAGATTGTCAAATCTGTCTTTGTCGCAGACCTGATGCTGAGCCAGAACATTCGATTAGCGCTCAGGGGTCCCACTATGACTAGATCAGTCCCTAGCTGCATTGATGAGTGATCACCGCACCGTCAATTATGTATGAGAGGAGAGAGAAAAGCCTTGAGGATTCGGTATAACCTTCTCTTTATCTATTTCTTCAAGCAGAAGCGACGGGAATGACAGCAACTGGAGTGCAGCTATCTTCCTTCTTTCAATAGGCGCAAGGCAAGGAGCAACCACTCTGACTGGTGGTGATCCCGGCATGTCATCTCCTTTGATTTAAGGAACGGGACATAAGGAGAATCAGCTCGAGGAAAAGCAGAAGGAGGGGCAGCAAGCCACTAGAGCACAGCGAGTTGAGTTCCCCATCTTAATCTTAAGAAGATCAGTTTCTAGCCGTCTTGATTAGCTACGACTACTCATCTCAGTTCCTATAGGTTTTTCATGGTCTAAGGGGGCAGGGAGAACAAAGAGTAGAGATTTGACGATATGTCTTGTTAACAAACATCCTTTCTTTCTAGGAACGTGCCGGCCAATTAGATTTGGGAACTCTTCCCCGTACACCTATCTTCTGACACCAACAAGCCAGAAAGCAAGTCGGGAATTGCCCATACCATGGAAAGATATAGCCCTATAACCTGGTTTTCAGGAGATTCTTATTAGTGGAAAATAGCCCTAGCTAGATTCACTCCCGGTGAAATAGCAGCTAGGCCCCTTGGTTTCAGCTCTCTTGTGAGTTCAAATCTTTTCTGTGGTGAAGTTTACCTTGCTTTCCCTTCTGACTATGCTGTTACCTAGTAGTGAAGAAATAGCTCAAAGCTTTATTCGGACAATCCTTCTGGCCCTAAGGCATTGATGGCTAAACTCATCAAGAAGTTCAGGAATTAGCTGAAAATGAATCGATGCGATTCAAAGAAGTAAAATAAAAAAGGAAAGTCCTAACTAAATACAGTACTAAGTGGAATCTTTTTCTCCTTCCTTGCTGATTCAATCAAGGTCAATCCCTTTGGTCTTGTTGTTCCGTCACTGTGGGGCACTACTCGGATTAAGCCTTTCGACTGCAGGGTAGGTGTAGGCACCTTAACCATATTCACTTTAATAGCTTTGTCCATCTAAAGCAGAAAGACAGATATCTATTGGAAAGAAATCCTTTTTTAGGGTCATGTTAAAGCATCTAAAGGGACGGGCATCCGCCCTAAAGACTTCGGAAGCTTTTTTCTTGCTACTGCTAAAGTAAAGGGCGACTTCTCTTCTTTGGAAAGAAAAAAAGAGATAATTTTGGAAAGGGTCCATATCATCAATGCCCGTTTAAGATAAAGAAACTGAGCCCGGGCATACTTATATTCTTATCCCAGGGGAAAGAATGGACAGGAACCATAATCCTACCAACAAGACAGTAAGTAAAATTAGCAACTTAGAAAAAAGAACTCTCAATTGAATGGATACTGGAAGGGAATTCTCTCCCGAAACCCTAAAGTTGATGTACAGATTTAGGAAGTCGATTGCTGCTGGAACGAAGGAAGGTAGGTAATTTCACCCCAAGAAATGAAGCAAGTGGTATCCCTATGGATACTGCAGTGGTGAAGGGTGCAGCAGGGCTTAGCCCAACCAATGTCTTTTCTCTAACGACTTGACTAATCAAATAAGTGAATCTTACAGGTGTGGATGCAAATCATAAGAGATTTTAGTAAGCTAGGAAGGCGGATACAATATAAATTTTTATGATTTTCTTAATAGACAGACACTTATCAAACAAGGGAGCAATAACAAATACGGCTTGCTTTTTTGCTAATTAAGAAGAGAGTCTCGACCAACCGCTTTCAGAGAGTCCTACTGTCGGCTCATCTTCTATCTAAGACCTCCTCAATGAGAGGATGCCTGAAAGCTTCAAGTGTAGGATCGTAGATTACTAGCTGCTAAGTTTGACTATCCGGCAAATGGATATTGGGTTGATCCCCATTCCTGACAAGCCGATCAATTGGTTGGTCCTAATTATCTGGTTGAGGAGTGGCAACTCTAACAGGTGGAGTCTACACAAGGACTTTAAACCCTGAATCTCAACAACTTAACCGGGGTCCTAGATATACCTTTGTGTCAAGGTATAGTCTGGAATCCGACCTGGAAAGCTATTCCTTCTAGGTCTTCTGACAAACAAGGATTGTTTGCTAACTTCACACATGAGATTCGGTGGTTTCTTTTTTATTCACACTTTGTTTGAGGCAATTTCTAAAGCATTTAGTCTCGCTAGCTATGCTAGTAGCTTCTTTGGTATTGGTATGGCTAGCTTGTTGTTTGGTGAGGAGCTTCAGCTTCAGCTATTGCCCTGCTGTCGCATTCTTCCTTTGCGCGCATTTGGTGCGCTATTGAAGAAAATAACATTTATATAGTATATAATCACAGAACGCTTCGCATTGGCTAGCTTGCTTGGCCGCACACACACATATATATTAAAATAGCCCATTCAAGTCGATTCCGTGGGTTGGATTACTTCTTTTTGCGATGATTCCAAAATGTCAAGCTTCACAAGGAAATATCGTATAATGACGATAAACGACCAAGTCGTCACTTTCATCTACATCTAGAAAGTGCAATCGAGCAACCAGTCTTTTATGTAGTACAATCAATCCGCTGATTGCGCGGCCATTGATTTTTCATTTCTTTCTTTTTTTAATCTCGATCTCCTTCATAGCATGGCATGTTCCGTTGTTCCTTGATCAGTCCAGCCAATTAGTCAGTCATTGCCATCCATAGTAAGATGAATCAACTCTCCTCAATGAGGAAACTAGGAAAGTAGGCTTGTGCAAACACAGAAGAAAGGTGCTAAAAAGGGGTTTCGTTCAGATAGAGAGACACGGCAACCTTATCTAAAAAAAAAAGATTAGAAAATGTCTGGGCAGATATCCAATGTCTTGAATATAGTCGTCTAACGAAGCCAATGACTTTCTTCCTTGAGATTGGCTTGGTCTTCAGTGTGGGCTGTCTCCTCTATCAAAATAGTAAGAGAAAGAGAAGGGGAAGAAGCGGGGTAGAGGAATTGGTCAACTCATCAGGCTCATGACCTGAAGATTGCAGGTTCGAATCCTGTCCCCGCCTAATCATCTGAGGCCGTAGTCAGCCTCCATCTTTCTGATTCGTAAGTAACTCAGTGAGTGCTTTCCTTTTCCCATGTCTTTTTTTGTCAACAACCAACCACCATATATAGTCAAAAAAAACACTAGTCCTAACACTTATAGATTTTCAAATAAGACTTCCCACACTGAAGACCAACCCAATCGAGATAAGTCGAAAGTAGAATGAAACTCGATCAATCCATGAACTAGAAACTTATCCACCCTCTCTCTGCTAACAGCAGCTTTCTTCTCTTACGCTAAACTCTTTTATGCTATTTTGCCTTGCCAGCCAGCCCTTTTACTTGGTCTTCAGCCTTTAGTCTATCAAGGGCGGGCAAGAGTGAGTCGATATTCAGGAACCGATGCGATGGGAGATCGAAGAGTGGGCACTGGGAGATCTACGGCTATATCTCATTCAATAGAACATTCTAGTTCATGATCATACCAGGTCATCAAGTCAAATCAGTCTGCTACCTTAGCTGCTGATTCGATAGCCAAGCACCTGCACCAATTAATTGAGCTCCTGTGCTTCAACGGGTTATTAATCTAAGATCAAGAAAGGGTAAAAGCGGTTGAATTCTTGAATTCGCGCTTTCTTTCATGCCTGATTGGATGGAGCTTAGCTCATTGGCTCAGCAGGAAGAGGAAGAAAGAAAAAGAAGGGTAAGGCAGAAAAAGAAAGAAGCACCGGCCAGAGAGGAGCGTTAAGCCCCCTCCTTAACAGTCGAGTAGCTTCCGCGAAGAGCAAACAAAGCAGCGAGAGGCCAATTTATGAGCTCGTGTAGTATGGTACTCGCCCCTATTTGATAAGGCAAGGCAGGCCAAAAAGGGGTTGCCGCAAAGCCTATAGCCGTTAACGCAGGAGCGAGGATTGCTGCATCCAGTTTCTTGCTGGGTTTGGTTTGGAACGGAAACAAGCAACGAATTGAGAAGGGTTTGTTTGGAAGGTCGTCTGCAGAGAAGGTTGGGTCTGCAGAGAAGGTTGGGTCTGCAGAAAAGGTTGGGGAAAGGTTACGCGTTGGTTGGGACGAAAGCCGGTGCATAGCTATTCCGTTCTCTTGTCTTGCTGCCTAATGGTTTGATTGCTGCTTATCATATTATTTTATTAGATAAGATTATGGGGTGCTGTAATATTCAATCACTTCACGTATTAATTGATATCCGCTAATCAATTAATTAAAGAATCTTCTACGGTGCCAACGATTCCTCCCTTACTATTTTCACATGATATATTCATTCACAGAACACTTTATATCAGTTCACACTCTCCATAACTTATCTTCCTCAATCCAATCCGGTTCTGTTCTTGATCGATCTTACACTGATCCGAGGTTACCGGCTGCTACGACCTCGCAAGGCCTGTTGTAGAGCGCATTGGGCCTGTCAGCTTCTCAATCATAGAATAGATACCGTCATAGATGAGACGAATTGATATAGAAATATGCTCAGTTGATATAGTGCTCATATACTACTACCAATAGTACTACTACCGATAGGGAATGATTCTTGATTATTATCGTTCGCCCATAACGAGTAGACTTTGGTTTAGTGATCACTTACGCAATTCGACTGATGTTAATTACAAAAAAAGTGATTGAAAAATTCAATTAATATATTGTATATTGTCGATCTCCCAGTAGATCGAACAGCGGTAAATTTCGTAAGTGATGCTGGCTTGAGCGCATCCGTTTTCTTGCTTGGCTAGAATTGGCTAAGGCAAAGGCCCTATTCGTCTAAGGGGTAAAGGTGGACGCAGAGGCCGTGGTAGAGGTGGACGTGGTAATGGTGGACGAAAATCTGACAAGTTTTGCCACTTATGTGAGAAATATGGCCATGAAGTGCTTCAGTGCTATCACCGATATGATAAGAACAACAAAGGTCCCCGCAAGAATGACAACCACAATGGTTCAGCTTCAGCCTATCTAGTCACTCCAGAAAGTGCTACTGACCCAGCATGGTACGTACTTAGACACTGGTGCAACCCACCATGTGACACACACACCTGAGAATGTTGATTCGAGTGGTACTACCAACTCAGGTATAAACTCTCTTCTAGTGGGTGATGGTGCTGCTTAAATTAAATAGTTGACTCATTCACTCCGTACCGAAGCTTACAGAAGATAAATAAGCTGCTGAATCATCTGTTTCTGTTCCTGACTCAGTTCCATCATCTGTTCCTGAAGCAGGTGGGTAACACAGAGAGTTACTAAAATCCATCTTAGTTCCGTTGCGTGCCCCAGCAATCAAACGGATGCGAGTTAGCCTTTCTCTAAAGTACCGGCTTTCGCACTAGTGCGCCCTATCCCGTTTAAGGCTCAGTCTTAGTAGTCACTACTGACTAAGGAAAGAAGGAGAAGACTGTCTTCCTTTCGTACTTAACTCTCCTCCTTGCTTCTTTTTTCACTTCACTGAGCTGAAAGTCAAAATACTCCCCCACCTCTATAGCAGTAGTCGTAGAAGACTCATACCTACTAATATATATATACCTCTTTAGTAATCAACACTCTCAATACACACTAACACTATAACTATAACTTTCCGTCATGAATCTTTGCCTTCGTTACCCCTTAAGTCTATCAAGGGCGATACTGAGGGGGTTTTTGGGAGTGCACCCCCATCGTTTGTAGGAGAATAAATTAATATATTGAAGTGACCTTATTTTGGGTATTCTTTCGTCCAAGGAAAGATGAAGGAAGCAGGCAAATAGCATATAAGGCCTATGAACTAATAGGGCGAGAAAACTGTCTTTCTTAACCCGTAGGGTAGGCCTTAAACGAGTCAGTTCAATTAATAGCAGATATTCAGTAATCCCTTGACGGGATAGCTCGTAGGGAAGAAAGAACATCAAAATCGAGAAGTCGCAGAGTCAAGTCACGGAGTCGCAGGGATGTCAAAACAGGAAATGCGTGATTGCATTGCCTTAATAGTTTAGTTTAGTCTAGGGCGAAGCGGAATCCCCAGAAGCTGCAGAACAAGCCAAAGAAGAAACATAAGTTCCTAAATCCCTTTCCGTTGCAGTTGTAGTTTCAGTTCCTGAATAAGAATAAGAAGAAGCCAAGCCCTTAGTTGCTGTCTTAGTATCCCCGAGGTATCAGTCCCAAGGACCGAAGGAAGGGACGAAAGAGAGGAAAGACAGGCCTAAAGATAAGGGGGGTCGGGATCACTAATCGGGTAGCGAATCCTATTCATTCGTTCGGGTTCGACTCTGCAGCTTCTGGGCGAAGCGGCCCTATTTGTCTAAGGGCCTCTGGTAATGCCTTTTCTGGGCTCACTAGCGCGAAAGTCGATAGCACTTATTTGTCTTCTAGGGGGCGATACGAGAATTCGCATCAGAATAATCCGAATCAGCGGAAGAAGAACTTGAGTGAGATGCTTTGGCAGTGGCGCAGGAAACAAGCACCTGACCATTAGATTATGATTTGACTTGATGACCTGGTATTCTCTATAGGCACGTTCGGAGATGCTCGACCAATAGTCCGAGGGCAGCAAGCAATTTCATACCAAAGCAGTCAGGTCCTTCCCTAACCCTAACGAGGAGGAGAGGACAAGATAGCGTATTTTTAGTCGAACTGGAACAGAATTCTAATTCCGTACCGTATCTCACAGTGAAGTTCCGGACTACACTACCATATTATCGGTGAATTAATTCCCGACTCCCGATTCGTACGCCCGCCTTTTCCGCATCTTCGAGACCTCAGCTCAGCAGACCTTCGAGCCCGTCTCCTACTTCTGAGTCCGATTCGGCTTCAGCTGCTAATGTAGATTTTGCCGATTCTGCTTCTGAGATTGACCCAATCTTGATGAGATCAGGCCCTTGTTTGCTCGAGCCTATCCCGGCTAATCCCCTATTCCATAACCAGTGCCTATCCCGGCTAAGCTAGCCCCGTCTCCCGTCTAAGACCCCGTTTTTGCCTTATCTGGAACTGGAACCGAAACTGCAACAACTGAAACTGCTTCAGCAACTGCTTATTATTAGCTTTTCTGAACAGATTTCGCTTATGCGTATTCCGCTTTTTCTGCTTCTTTTGCCGATTCTGCTTTTTCTTCAACATCAACAGATTCGTCAGCTGAAACTAATTCCGCTTTAGCCTGAATGAGATAAATAAGGGGGGGCCTTAAACAGGATAGGGCAGGATAGATAAAAGGCTTTCTCTTTAAGTTACGCTACCGATCCGATACTTGTATCGAATCCACCCTTTGCTTTGAGCCAACCTTTCGAGCCCTTAAACCAACCCACCCTATACGGATGCTTCAGAGATTGAACAGCGCTGGGGGGGTCACCTTATATGTTATGTCCTTCTTTAGGAAAAGAGATTACCCGAAAATGGTACTCTTTATCCTATTTGCGCCATAACACCCTGAAAATCCACCCCCGGCCTTGTCTCTCTCTACAATGAGCTTTAACTCTGATAAAATGGAGTATATGGGAAATGTACCCAGCTCATCAACGTTAGAGAGAGGGGTTTATTGACCCAGGGTATGGCCCAGGGGCGGCGTTGAAGTGATATGTTGCTGGGTTCATATCACCGCGAACATACCCACGCAAAAAACCGACTTGAATGCTAAATAATGAATATGATGGTTATAACAAGTTCCAAGTTAAGTCTCTGAAGAGATTAGTTCTGTAACAGCACTATACAGTGTAGGCAAGGGGCTGCGAGGGAGTAAATAGGCTCGAGCAGGCTCAAAATCATCAGTGAGAGCGAGAGTAAAGAAACTTCTTAGCATGAGCGGAATAATCCCAAAAAAACAAACATAGGACAACTAAGAATATAAGTTGAGAATATACTGTCCAGGTTGCTCTTTCATGTCGTGCAGCTAAAGCATAAGCTCATACTGACGAACAAGGCAAGGTCTGCATAAGTCTACCAGGCACACCCTTTGCCTTTGCCACAATAAAAACAGATCCTAGGAAGGCTCTCCTACTCCATTTTCCACACAGTTAGTGGTTCACTCTTTCGATAGAGATATACTGATCTAGAGCCTGCCTTGGACGCGAAAGAGCCCCTAAATGCAGCTAAGCACAGTCGTTCAAAGGAATCGTTCAAAGATAAAGTGGCAACAAGAGACTCTTTCTAGTCCTACCCCTCTTCCCCAAAGACTTTCACACGAGTGAACTTCTTTATGCAGAGGCGACTTCACTTTATGTTTCTTTCTACCCAAAAGGAACTCGCTTCTCCTTCTTTCCTTATCCTGAACCCCGTCAGTTCCTTCATTTCCCACCTTTGTTTGGGCGGCCATTCTCGTTTGAACAAGAGTGTGATCTCCCCTGGTCTTCTACGAGAGCTTAACACCGGGCTTCTTATTTCAAACTTGAAAACAGAAAGAAAGGACTAGCAGTCTATACTTTTATCTTTTTTTATACTCTCAGGTCTTCTTCCTTGCTAGCAGCTAAGGGTTCTGTCCTACTATATTTGAACTTGATTGAGTTAGACCTCGGTTGCAATCTAAAGATAGACTAGCCAATTCCTTATCTACGCAAGACCTATGCCAAACACCATCTTCGGTAACAGAAAGGGGATGGTTTTCCTCAGAGCTAAGCATTCGTTCCCAGTCGACAGTTATGCCGACAGAGGTTCTATCCTTCCCTGTAATGAGACGAAGGACTAGACCTCGCCTTTTGCTCTATCTAATTGTAAGCACAGGAAGAAGCTGGCCATAGGATTCAATTCAAGGCTCCTTCTCTTGTGAATGAGTAAGGTTGGCTTTCTCGACAGGGCTAGGCTAGTTCAGAAGAGCCAGAAAAGGATGTTGCCTTAGTCGACGATCAGGATCTCTTAAGTGGGGTTCCTGCCTTCGACCAACCAAGGGGGGCTAAAAGATAGAGGATCATTAGAATGCTGAAGAGGGACTTCTGTTGCTTTCTTGATCGGTAAGTAGGGTTCTTGCCTTGAATAAAAGTTGAAGTATAGCTCCTGTCTTAGCCTTAAAAGGGACGACTGATTCTCAAGTTGAGGGTCATAGGCCCATTTGGTAGAACAAGGGCATAGCGATACAGATTCTAAGTCCTGAAAGAGTTAGTAGGGTTAGGAATCAGCTAGGGCTCAAGAGGCTCGTTCCTTAGAATGAGTAAGCGGGGTTCATCTTCTATGCTTGCTTCACCAGGCTCTTAAGTTAAGTAGCGCACTTTCTTAGAGAATTTTTCCCATTTGTACTCTTCGCTTTGCTCTACATAATGTGATGATTGATTTCAATTTATTATAAGTTTGCTTCTATTATAGGAGGAGGTTGGTATAAAGGAACAACAGGCTAATTGCTCAATCGACTCAGTGCCCCCAGAGGTCGCCTTTTGGTCCTCCATTGCCTACTACAGACTCAAAAGAGCTCAGTCCCTTAAGGACTAGCAAAAATACGTCTTTGACAAAAGAAACAAGGCTACGCTGGGCGCGGAAAACGATCTCTAAAAAGAAGGGAGTCCAAAGAATGTGTGTTAAGCGCATATAGCTATTTATTCGAACATGGGACACCAACCTTTCAGAAGGGGCCCCTCCCTATGGGGTTCTTTGTTGGAATAGAGTTTCAAGGGCTCCTGGTGCAAGACCAATGAAATGGGGTGGACTACGTGTGATAATTTTGATAGATGAATCTCCAGAAAATTAGCTATTGTTCGTTCCTATGGTCTTTGACCACTTCAAAGCCGTACCCGGCTTATTGTTGGGATACGCTTTTCTATTTTCCTTCAAGGAGATGCCCTTGGCAATGCCCCATGCTAGTAATGAACCTTTTCTATATCCAATATGCTCAAAGCAACCTTAGCCCGGAAGGCTTATCAGCCGCTACTAATATGAGTTTTGCAGGACGTAAAAGAATTCTAGGACTCGGTGAAGACCAATCCCGATAGTCCCGAGAGGGCCAGATCTCTTCTCTCTTATTATTTTGTGGAAAGTCCGCTCAGTGTTAGCATGAAAGCGGATAACCAAGGTAGGGTAGGCATGAATGAGTCGAGATGACAAGCACAATTCTTAAGCTTAGTAAAGAACCTTTTGTACGTGGCTCTTTCTGGTTCGTTCATATGAGGTGTAAGGCAGAAGGAATAGTACCATATAATGAGGCCATAGCCCGGCTTTCTCTATGCTGATTTTGGGGTTTCTTAAGCTAAGGCAAGCATGCGCAGGATACTGCGATCCTAGCCGCAGGAAAAAACCCAGCCTCTTAAACTAGCACTTACAAGGCTCGCCATCTACGGAGCGAGGCTTTTAGCCTTGTGTAAAAAGGCATAATGAGAAGTGGCCCTAAGGGTTTTCTTTCTCTTTCTAGCCATATCGAGTTGAGTCTACCCATCCCTTAAGAGGGAATATGAACATTTCCATGTAAAAACTGCCATGGAAGCAATCCCGAGATCTTCCAATTTTCCTTCTACACTGGTGTGACCATTTAGCTCATCTTGATAGCCGGGACTAACCCTAAAATTCTAGAAAGTGATAGCGGGGAAAGGTGCCCTTTTGGGCTATTCCAATCAGTATGGGTATGAAAGTGGGCTCAAAACAAAAGGAGGATTTTACTGCCATGACATAGGCTTTCTACCTATTAGAATTGAATCGAGATCGAGAAGGAAATTCACCTAATTCATATAGCTACTTGGTATGACTAGAGAGACCACTCCGACCCATATAGCTCCGGGCTTACCTAAAAGAGGAGACTCTCACTACTTTCTCTCTATCTGATGAGAGCACATTAAAGGGACGCCGCTTTGGAAGAGCATAGCCATAGCCAAAGATAGCCTTTTTTTTGGGCAGGAAAAAACCTCCGGATCAATATGAGCACGATCAGGCCATGGAAGACTCGGATCAAAGCAGACCCCCGGATTCGGCGCAGTTAAGTCGACAGCCTCAGATAGGGTCAGCTCATCAGAAATTGTTCGGAGACACTTCTTTCTAAAAGGAAAATATATATCTATTTCTCCAGGCTTCGGAATCCAGTTAACATCATCGGTTTAAGCTTCAACTTCGGCAGTCGGCATTCCCTTCGCTTCGGAGCGGATACTTAGACTACGTCAGAACGATTAGACCTTGGCAGAACCATAATTCGAAGCGGAAGAGATACAAGAAAAAAATCGACCTTTCGGCTCTAAAAGAAAGAAAAGCGAGGTAAAAGAAAGAAAATTTCCGGCAATGATGCCAAAGGCTCTTCTTCCGGCCAAGACTTGGACGACTTGGAAATGTGATAGCTGAATAGCTCAGCCCTCTCTACGCCTTCAACAATGAGATTTCAAAAGACGATTCTTTTTCCACTGCTTCCTGGGTTAAAGAACTCTCTTTCAAGTCCCAGAGTCTATTCGATGCCATCCTTATTCCCTTCCTTGCAGTGATCTGATTTTAAGGGAATCCGTTATCGGATTCTCCTCCTTTTGATGGCATGTTCTCTATCTTCTCTTTCTCATCTAAGATGTCTGTAAATTAGCCCCAGGGCCCTTAGCAAATGTTACTATGCTTAAGACATGCAAGTCGGACTCTTGACTTTAGTAGCTCTTCCTTATAACATTGATCAGATCCGCTGTTCTAGCATCAACTCTTCCTTCGGGTTTCTTCGATGCAGCGTATATGCGACATCAACGATAATAAGTAAGACGATTCCACTTCCTATTAAAGTTCACCTGCCTTCAAGGTTAGTCCAGTCAAGTCAGCTACTCGGAAGTAAAGGTTCTTTCGCTTCTTCTCTATATCAGCCGATAAACAAAGAAAGACGGAATCCGGGTTCAAGGTCAAGTGCGAGCTATGAATTCTGGGCTGACAATCGCTTTTTCGATCGGCTCATCCACGGCTTCAGAATAACTCAATTCCTTTTTTGATGAAGTAGCTTCGGGTGCTGCTGGGTCTGGTTTGCTTTCGTCGGCGGGACATTTGATTTGAACGAAGACTTCTTTCATTGAGATATGCTAAAGCTGATTTGCGAAAGAAGCTTCTGAGGCCTGGCTAGGATGCTAAAGATCGGATGCTTCCTCCTGTGCCTAGCCTTGTAAAGGACATGCTACCACCCGCGGACAAAGTCAAGCAGTAAAGTCATCAGTGACGGCGTATTCTCTACCTGTTATTCCGACAACAGCTTATGATATCACCCTCGCCTCAGGTCACTAAAGACCAGAAGACCGAGAGTAAGGGGTTACCTTAAGCCAAGTCGATAGAAAGAAGGTCAAAGACCTAGAGCCACAGCGCAATGCTTCGATTAGACTCTTAGTAACGCTCGGGCCCCATACGGATGGGTCCCTTCGCTAACCGTAAGGAAGAATTAAGGAGTGGTCTCTCGGAGCGTTCCGTACCCTATTAGACTGAGACTAGCCAATTCCTTATCTACGCCTTATCCCAGCGCTATCTTATTACTGAGAAAACTACGTTTCTTGATGAATACGGAATCCTCCCTGTTAGGACCTGAAAAAGGGGATTAAAAGAGGATATAGACCTCGTACGTTGAAACTCAGATATTACGTATGCAATTGAATCAGTCCTTAGTCTATCTCAAAGTAAACCTAGCAAGGTTATAAAGTTCTAAGGTAGTAGTCAATTCCTTCTTTGAAAGATGTTTGCTTAGTCCCGCGAAGTAGGGTGCGCAGATATAGGCTTCTCTTAGATTTCATCCTTCTCGTAGACCTTTGAGAAAGAGGCATTCAAAGAACTTCCATAGAGGAGAAAGACGCTGCGTTTGCCCAGTTGAGTGGTTTAGCCTTCCTTCTTCTTTATCATGGGCTTTGTTTTAGCTCTTGAGATTGGAATCTCTTCAGTCAGGAAGGAGGAATCAAAGAGAACAAGTAAACTAGGGCCCACAGTGTCCTCTAACAGGCTGGCCTATTCGCCAACTTGACGTTAAGAACGCCTTTCTGCCTGGGAGATTCAAAGGCTACTACGTATTGATTGAAGATAGAAAACCGGGACTTCGTTTAGTTGGTGCCGAATCTGTTTCTTTGACTGGGTTGGTAGTGCTGCAGTGCTTCTTTATGGATCACAGTTCTTCGTGAAGCGGCATACCTTTATAAAATTCCTTTTGATCCTTGCCCGTAACCTGTTCTCGGTGCGGACGCGGACAAATTGCTTTCAATTGCAAATGGATCGGCAGAAATAGGTCGTTCTACCGTCCAAAGGAAGAAGGTAGTGTAGCTTGCGGCTCGTGAAGCTGATGATATCCTAGCATTTTGAATTCCAGAAAGAGAACCACAGCCTTTCTAGTACCTGAGATACATGCTGATTCAATCAGTCGTGGATTCTTTATTGACTCCGTTCGTAGCGCGTTGATCTCGAAATAGAAGTCGTGTGAATGGATTGGTTGTTTTTGGTGCGCTAGTTTCATAGCGTAAATGCAGCTTCATCCTTTTCTCTACCCACTACAGGTGGCGTGAAGGAACATGTCCCTGTACCAATAAACATTCTTTAATTAGCTTGCGTAGAGCTGCTTTCTTCAAAGTTACACTATCTTTCTAGATAATAGTTGGGAGTTCTCAAAAAGCATGAACTTATGGGGCTAGGCTATTAGTTGTTTTGGTTCTTTCTCTTGGTAGATGAACTCAGTGTCGTGCTTTAGCCGAGCCGTTTCAGTAGGTTCCACAATTGAGCTATTAGGTGATGCCTCCCTCCAACTCCTAAGTAAGGGGGAGTTCCGCACAAGAGAAGAGGCACATAAAACCTTACCAAGTACTGATCGATGCCAAGTCGAAGAAAAATTATACCGCTATTCATGGTGTAATTCTTCTATCTGGTAAGTTTTGAGCTTCTTTAATAAGAGATAAATGCTTCTGAAAGCTATCTTATTAGCGCTCGTGCCCCATCATCCCATGGGTCACTTCACTCTCCGTAGGGGGAAGAAGAGTTCTTTCCCGGGTAAGAATGAGGATTTGAGGTTTCCTTATCCCGGGGGTGCCCCCCAGACCCCCAGCGCTACTACTTAATACCTTAGCTTGAAAGCCAACGCTTGCTATTTCACAAACATCTCATTTCCCCTCTTATCTTATACATCATAGTCGTACTCAACTTCTTCTCTCGTTTGTGCAGAGTTCTGGCTTTACCCCTTCTTAATCCGGCATTGCTACTCTTCTGACTATGTCTAAAATGGGACCAGACCGACAGCCCATCCCTAGAGCTTGCTGTGCTCTCGCTCGGCTCACTCCCACCTGTCTTCTTTCTACTAGAGTGAAAGATCTTATCCCTCACCATAGCAGGAACCTCACTAACTTTATCAGCTAGTTACTCTCCCTACTGTGGTCCCCTCCAGCTTACCCACACCTACCATAAACGGATTACTGAAAGAAACCTTCTTTCTTCGATCGGATATCAAAAAAAGGCCATCATTGGGTCATAACTTCGCGGCCCTATTGTAAAATAAGAATTTGTTGAAGGAGCTACGGCACCCATTGATTTACCCATTGATTTTGCACCTTCTAACATCATTCACCTGCGCTTTGACTTCCTGTTCGCTCGGAAGAGAGCCATCCATCTTTGATTCCTTCTATAAGGAACTTTGGGTTCCTTTTTCGGAAATCTCTGCTAAGATTTAATCTAAGCGATCGGTCGAATATTGAGTTTTGAGCCGCTGGAATTGAATACTATAAAGTAAAGACTGAGGTGCACCCTGCCTTTTAGACTCTTACGAAATTGCGTATGTATAGAAAGAAAAAGAGAAAGGGCTTCTTTCCCTGCTTCAATATGAGTTGAGATTCTCAGAGTTTAGAGTAAAGTATGAGTAGAATGTCAGAGGAAGCCTCCTCTTCTAGGGTCACTCTCCTCATTTATTCAATGCTTTGGAGGAAGAGGGGCAGCAGACAAGGAGAGCACTTGGCATTGGCTCATTTCATGCTACGATGCCGTCTCCCCATCTCTGGTTGAAGCAGGGATGAGACCCTATAGTCTCTATCCAGTGCTCTTCCGGCTTGGTATCCGTTTAAGTCTCAATGTCTTTCCTTCCCTGTGTATGATATGAGTTTTGAGTAGTCGATGAGACTAGTCAGGATTCTCCTATAGGTATAATCCTTGTCTTTGTTCTTTTTTCAATGCTTGAGGGACTTCTGTCAATGCTCCGGGTACTACTAGGCACAACATAGCGAGAAGTCGTTCTGCTCTGTTCAGCTATCCCTAGGAGTGCTAAGGTTCAAATCCAATTCGTGAGAAGAAGCCAAGCGAGAGACTATATCAAAAGAAAATGGAATTTCCGAGAAAGAGATCAAAGCGAGGAAATTGAGAGGTGATGAAGCTGTAGTGGCTCTCCCCCGGTTTGACAGACCAGAGATTCGTTTGTCTTTTGTCTCATGCAGGGCACCCGAGGCAGTAAGCGTAGTTTTTCCCCGGGTAATGGCCGCCTTCTTGTTGCCCTTGTTTCCTGGAATCGAGATTCGGAAGGTTTTTCTTATGGCTTGTTTTTCCCCCCCCACTCGATCTACGGAGATCTATCTAATGCTTTCGTTGCGATTCGTCTTTTTTTGAAGAAATGGGCACAAAGCCAGGGCGGAGGATAGATATAGAACCAGAATCGGCTGCCAAAAGGACCCCGTTTGTGGTTTAAGGCTAAGTTCATTCTTCGATATATCTCACTCGAGATGTAAGTTTACTAGTCTTCTAGTTGAGTTTCCTCTACCCCTGCGTCTATCTCATTCGCTGAGATAGGTTTCATTCAAAGAGAGCGCGACCCCTGCTCAACAATGGTCACCGAGATATGCCATCCATCTGAACTACCGCCAATAAAGAGAAGGGTGGGTATAGAAAAGAAAGAGAGGATAGACTTGATTCCCCCAAAAAAAGGGTTATACTAAGGTTCAATTCCTTAGCTATCTCTAGTGGTATTGTTTCCACTCCTCGTCTAAGGTATTGGCACCGAAACGGGGTCTGCGGGCCGGCAACCCGACCAGCTAAGAGCCACTCAAAGCTTGAGGAAGAATACAATATCACTAAAGCAACCTTGAAAGCAACGCGTAATTGCTTGCTGCACTTCGCGCGTGAGAACAGCGATTGAGGAACCAGCGCTTCGCCCCTTCGCATGAAGCAGTTTCTTGCCCTTTCCTGGCCTAATGCATGCTCCATCGAGTAGGGTACGAGAGAGAAGGGCTCTTTGAGGGGAAGAAAATTCTTTGATCATAATCATTAAATAGAAAGCAAGTAGCTAGCCTAATCCCAAGCATTATAACAATGGCAGATCTCTTCTTTCCTTTCTTCAGAGCGAAATTAAAGACTTGCCTAAAGATTAAAGTTATTACCAGATCAGCTAACATAACATTCATTATTTATAAAAACAATTTCTTTTAATAACCGATCGTAGAATAGAAAGAGTATTCTCCCACGGAGGTGCAACTGAAAGGGCTAACTCCCCAAGTAATTTCGTCTCATCGAGAAAGAAATGTTTTGGCACGCGAAGCATTCTTTCAAAATGATTTCTAATTGGCAAGCATTTTAGAGAGCTCTTTCAGGGAATACTCTCGATCGCGTTGTCGGCCCCCAAAGAATTTATCCCTATTGAGTTTCACAAAGTCCCATTCTTGATCTGGGTAAAGAGATTTCATCTCCGCGATGATTTCATTTTTGATTTCAAAATGGTTAGTAGCCAGGTCCCTTAAATGGGCTTGCTGCTGGTGCCGGTGATGCTAGCTCTTAAGGATCTGTCCTCCTCTTTGCCTTCATTTCCTTGCTCAACGCCTTTTTCTTGTCTTTATCGGGTCTTTCTGTCTGATGATTAAGGCCTTTTGCCTTTAGAAAAGGGCTTTTAAAGGAGAGAAAGTCTTGATAGGAGAAAGTGGTGCTATACGCTATAAGAGAGAGCTAAATAGAGGTGGACTGGACTTGCTTAAGCTTGAGTTCTTTCATAGGAAGGAATATAATAAGGCAGTTGGTTTACATACAACAGAGCAGGCGACCGGGGAAAAGAGGACAAGAAATGAGAGTTTATGCCGCCTTCTTTCCTAGCTCTTTTCCTATAACCTTTTGTTGAAAATGACTTATGTAGTCTTGGATACGGATATAACTTGCTCTAGAATCAGTATCTATTGAATCAGGAGGTGAGTGAGATTGTTAGAATTGGCAAAAGATCTTCTTATCTGGCAAATAAGAGCCCACCAATTCTTTAAAGACCTTGCTCGTAAGCCTGGGCGCTAGCGCCTGGCCTTGGAATCTCAAACTGATGAGAGAGAGTCTGGATACTTTCTTACGAGGTATGTGAAGCATAGAGCTGTGTGCCGGGCAAGTAAGTTTTAAACATTTTGTAGTTGGAGTACTTTTTCTTCCTCTTCCCTCGGCGGAGGGGTAGGGGATCATATAAGGGGGGCTCAATCGAAGAAAGATGGTGTCAGTGACCAGAGAAGGTCCCTCTTTCTTTAGAGAATGCCAAGCTAATCACTCGTCAATAAGCAGCAGGAGAGGAACTGTGTTCATTAAATCATAGATTGAGATTTGGAAAGTGTGTTACTAGTTGAATTTCTCTGAGACCCTCTGTCTTTGACCCCTTATTCTCTCCTTGTCGGGCTTGGGCATACTAATTGTAATTATATATAATAATGAATGAAACTTTTTAATGACCAAAGTGGCTGTTGGGCAAAAAGCATCTTCTGTGGCTCAAGTAGTAACTACTTTACAGGAAAGAGGGGCAAAAGCAAAGGAGAGAAAAAAGGGGAGCTTAACATATATAAATCGGTTACACACTAAAGGAAGGATAGATTCTAGTTAGCCTACCCGACTACACAAGATATTCTACATGTGGTTAACAAAAGAGTCACTGGTTATTGGCCTCAAGGCAGAGACGAGCTGGCTAGACTCTTATCGAAATTGCGTATAGAAAGGGATTTGTCTTGAAAGCTAGACGGACAATTTTGATTTCTCCATTTCTCATGTGATAGTGAAAGACAACATTGTCCCTAGAACGGAAAAATAGAATTGGAATCTTCTATTTGACTTACTACGGGCATCACATGATTACCATAGTCTATGGAGATCTCAGTCAGCTCCCCCACCAATGAGCGGGGGTGCTTCTGTTCCAACTGAACTGGGTACAGTCAGGTGCAACCCATTGGACGCATGAGCCAATGTTCTACACACAGAAGAACACTACACTTAAATTCAAGTGGCATTCTCCTAAAATGGAAATGGAAAAATTCAGAATTATATACTTTTATAAAAGTATAAATAATTATATACTCTTTTTTCTATTTTTATAAATAAGGAAGGAGGAATAAGGTAGAAATCAATCAAAAAATCAATGGAATTCTCTGTAAGAGCTGCGGAACTAGCAAGTCTATTAGAAAGTAGAATTAGCAACTTTGTCACTAGTTTTCAATTGGATGAGATCGGTCGAGTGGTGTCCGTTGGAGATGGTATTGCACGTGTTTATGGATTAAACGAGATTCAAGCTGGGGAAATGGTGGAATTTGCGCCTATTTGTATCTATTTAGTGATCAGTCTGCTAGTTTCTTTGATCCCACTCGGTCTTACTGTTCTGAGAATATCAAAAAAATCTCGTCGTATTGGTAAGCACCTGTTGTATTCATTTCTACTCTTGTTGACCTTTCTTTCAATGTGCTGTTTG